>NC_053168.1:129382643-129440712 GCF_016835505.1 Polypterus senegalus
GCAGCGAAACAATAATAAGCGAGCGACTGACATATACAACCATATTCATGAGTGCTGCTACTTCGGAAACAAAGCACGGTGTAAACCTAAAGTTTAAATTAAGTTCATAGACACCCTGCCGCTGGCGTTTGTCATGCCCACGGGTAATGCGGGATACAAGTTTAATAAGAGGACACAAGATATAAACAAGAGTTTTGATCACTTTGTAACTAAGTTAAAATTGCAGGTAAAGGGCTGTGCTTATGCAAATTCCGAGAGACTGTGTGTGTGGGGGATTGACAGTTAAGGCGGGTGGGGAGTCACGCCATCATCTCCCCTCCCATTCACCTCATTTCGCTCTGAGCCGAGCTCCGCAGCTAACGCAGTCTTACAGAAGTGACTTTGTGACGCTGCTACCAAATACTCACAGAAAAATCCACAAGTTAATACACACGCTGTCTGTAGAGTTTTTCCACACTGTATCCTCCAGGCACTACTTACAAAAGGTTACATTGACAATCGTGTTACATTATTTTTAAAATGTTTCCTTTTCTTAGCACAAGCACAGTTGAGAAGCTTCGATGCATGTGCTCCATAATGCGTTAAAAAATAATGCTTTTAATCACACTTTCAATTCCAAGCAAAGGGGAACTTCTATCAATGCATGATTTCCTGGTACACCGATTACATTGATCAGCGCTTCCCGATTCATTTTACCCTCGCACCCCCTTGGTTTGAGAAGAAGTATGAAAAAATATGAAGTTAACACAGAAAAACAGATCACCAATTGAATTTTTATGAATAATCGATTCGCCATCAATAATTGTTTTGGTAAAGCCATACTCAGTGTAATCCTCCTTCCATTTTATAAATTTTCCGCCACTAGCCATGATTAAATGAATGGTAAAAAAGTAAGAGCGAAGCAAGGGTGACTTATTCAGGCAGGCAGGCGACACCTCAATAGCTCGAATTTAGATATAAGTAGATTCTATTTAGTCCCCAGAAATATCTTAGGTAGGAATGGAAGTTGAATTTAGTCTTTAAATTTCTATGGTAAAGAAAAAGTTATGCAATTATGACTAAATCTAACTATATAAAGTCAAAACTTGTATATACAAAAGTCATTGCTGAATATATAAAGTCAAAACTTGATTACATAAAGTCACTGTCGGAATAAATAAAGTCAAAACTTGAATATATAAAGTCAGCGCTGGAATATATAAAGTCAAATCTTGACTATATAATGTCAGCGTCGGAATATACAAAGTCAGCGTTGGAATATCCATCCATTTCCCAACCCGTTGAATCCGACCACAGGGTAACGGGGGTCTGCTGGAGCCAATCCCAGCCAACACTGGGCGCAAGGCAGGAACCAATCCTGGGCAGGGCACATGCATCATTTTCAAAACATTAACTGAACAGTGTTTTTTTAATTTATTTTTCTGAATACGTTTTTGTTAACTCACTTCAGTTCAGAGTCGTTTCAATCAATATATTTTGACTTTGACTTTATATATTCAGGAATGAGTTTATATACTCCGATGTTGACTTTATATAATCAGGAATGAGTTTATAAATTCCGACGCTGACTTTATATATTCAGGTTTTGACTTTATATATTCCAGCACTGACTTTATATATTCTGACGCTGACTTTATATATTCAGGTTTTGATTTTATATATTCGGTAATGACTTTATATATTCAAGTTTTCACTTTATATGTTCCAGCGCTGACTTTATATATTCTGACGCTGACTTTATATATTCAAGTTTTGAATTTATATATTCCAGCGATGACTTTATATATTCAAGTTTTGACTTTATATATTAAAAAAAAAAGTTATATACATATATACCGACGCTGACATTATGTATGGGCGGCACGGTGGCGCAGTGGTAGCGCTGCTGCCTCGCAGTTAGGAGACCCGGGTTTGCTTCCCAGGTCCTCCCTGCTTGGAGTTTGCATGTTCTCCCTGTGTCTGCGTGGGTTTCCTCCGGGCGCTCCGGTTTCCTCCCACATTCCAAAGACATGCTGGTTAGGTGGATTGGCGATTCTAAATTGGCCCTAGTGTGTGCTTGGTGTGTTTGTGTGTGTCCTGTGGTGGGTTGGCACCCTTCCCAGGATTGGTTCCTGCCTTGTGCCCTGTGTTGGCTGGGATAGGCTCCAGCAGACCCCCGTGACCCTGTGTTTGGATTCAGCGGGTTGGAAAATGGATGGATGGGCTTTATGTATTCAAGTTTTCACTTTATATATTCCGACAGTGACTTTATATATTCAGGAATGACTTTATATATTAAAGTTTTGACTTTATATATTCTGACTCCGACTTTATATATTCAGAAAATCAATGTATTTGCCTGTTTGGCACCCCATAGTTAATGTGTGTGTGTATATATTGTTACAGATGTCTGGGGACACTGCCCGGCCGGGACGCCTGGATAGTCCCCGACATGGACAGTATTACTCCTCGGCCACGAGAGGGCAGCCACCCGGGCCTATCTGGGGGCCACAAGGAGGGACCTGGGACGTTCCTGAAAGGACGTGGCCACCGCCAGGGGGCGCCCGGACAGTAATGAAATCCTGGATGGCAGCACTTCCGCCACACCAGGAAGTGCTGCCGGAAATAATTCCAAGAAGACCCGGAGTGCTTCCAGGTGCTTTCCTGACACTTCCGCCACACCAGGAAGTAACGTCAAGGGGAGCACCTGGGGCTCATCCGGGCCGTGATAAAAGGGGCCGCCTCCTTCTAGCAGACGAGCCAGAGTTGGGAGAAAGGAGATGAACCTTGTGAGGAGGAGGAAGGAGGTCGAGAGAGAGAGAGAGAGAGAGAGAGAGAGAGAGAAGAAAGAAGAAGAAGAAGAAGAAGAAGAAAGGAAAGAGAGTTGGTGAAAGAAGGCATTGTGGTACAGTCGAAAAATAAAGGTGTGTGCTTTGGACATCCTGGTGTCAGTCTGTCTGTGTTTGGGGGTACGGTTTCCACAATATGTACACATGTATATATATATATATATATATATATATATATATATATATATATATATATATATATATATATATATATATATATGCCAGCAACACTCATGACAATGACAAAACAATTACGTTGTCAATCATGTTACGTTATTATTAAAATGTTTCCTTTTCTTTTTACTTCTCCGCTGCCAAGCGTGGGTATTTTGCTATATATATATATATATATATATATATATATATATATATATAGATATAGATAGATATGACAACACTCATATCAATGACAAAACAATTACATTAACAATCATTTTACGTTCTTTTTAAAATATTTCCTTTTCTTTTTCATAACTTCTTTTACACACTACTCACGTATTCTGCTAGAAGCGCGGGTATTCTGCTAGTATATATATATATGTATGTATATTTTTGATCTGGTTCGTCCTGCTTCCACTTTAAAACCAGTCCCGCCCACACGCAGCCAACGCGGCATTTCTCAATTTCTGTTCGTCCTCTTCCAAACCCTTCCCCATGCTGCCTGCACTCCTCTTTGAAAACCTCTCCCGCCCACACACAGCCGACACAGCATTTCTCGATTCTTATTCATCCTCTTCCAAACCCTTCCCACGCTGTCTGCGGCCTCCCATATATCTTGCCATTTTCATTATACTGCGATGGTTGTTTCTTAAGCCTTTGTTATAAAATGAACGACAGTAACTTCTCTGTCGACGGGTTTTTGTATAACATCATTTTATGGTTTACCCACTTTTATTCCCTTACAGAGACATTGGCTGGCACAAAGATTTACAATATGTTCCCGATAAAAGAACCACCAAGTGAATAAGGCTTACTCAATGCCAATTTTACACGTACAGATTAGCAATGAGGAATAAATTTAGTATTTTGCACTCCAGCGACAAACTATTCCAACAGTACGTCGCAGATGCATATGTTAAAACAGAGGACGTGCGTCTCAACTATCTCAGATTAGATCAACAAGATCTGCACGTGGAACAATACAAGGGACTGTGAGACGCACTGCAAGCAAACACAATAAAAACAACAACTAACAACGTACATGTAGGTAAAATGATCATATTACCATCCACATTTCCAGGAATTCCAAGATACATGCAACAAAACTAATGGCAGAACTACCTTCTCAATGTTTACCACAACAACAAAACCCAGCTGCTCAACTTTACGGTGATATTAATTTCTCGACTGTGACTCCCCAAGAACCTTCTACAAGAGCAATACTGAGCGCCACAAACGACGATTCTCTACATATTAACAACAAACTTCTTGATCTTATAGAGGATGAAAAAGTGACCTTCAAGAGTGTAGATACAGTAGTCAGTGACGATCCTAATGATCAACTAACGTACCCACAGGAGTTTTTACACACCCTCACACCAACTGGCATGCCTCCCCATATCCTTCATCTGAAGGTGGGAGCTGTAATTATGCTCCTCCGAAATATTATGCCATCAAAAGGTCTTTGCAATGGAACAAGGCTCATCATTACCCGAATACAGTAATCCCTCGCTATATCGCACTTCGACTTTCGCGGCTTCACTCTATTGCGGATTTTATATGAAAGCATAACTAAATATATAACGAGGATTTTTCGCTGCTTCGTGGGTTCTGCAGACAATGTGTCTTTTTACTTCCTGTACATGCTTCCTCAGTTGGTTTGCCCAGTTGATTTCATACAAGGGACGCTATTGGCGGATGACTGAGAAGCTAACCAATCAGAGCACGCAGTTAAGTTCTCCTGACTGAGAAACTAACCAATCAGAGCACGCAGTTAAGTTCCTGCGTGCTGAATGCAGTGTTAACCAGGAAGTCTCGTCTCACTCATTCAGCATCAACGTGTTTCGCTGTGTAAAGAGTTGTGCTCTTTTGTGTTTATCTTTGTGCATAGTCAAGCCCTTCATTATGGCTACAAAACGATCTGCTACTGCTTCAGGGGCCATGCCCAAGCGCAAACGGAAGATGTTAACGATTGCCGAAAAGGTAAACGTTTTGGATTTGTTGAAGGCTACGATTCTTTTTATTTAAAAAGTAGGAAAGGAATATAAGATCTACGGCCGCAGTGTCCTTTTAACCAGGGTGCAAAACGAGTTGTAAGTGGATGGAATAAGGCAGTAGTCTGGATGGAATCTGCTTTAGGGATTTGGATTGAAGACTGCCAGAAGAAGAACAACGGCAGTGCTACACAATCGCCTGAAGTGGCTCCTTTGGAAGAGCAGTAACGCTATCCTTTGTTGTGCAGTAAAATTAAACTCATTGTTATCGGACAAGTCATCGTGTCATTGTTGGTGAGTAACCATAATTCATTTTCTACTTACAGTACTTAGTACATGAACATACGTTTAGTGTCACTGTACACACATTTACTGTATACTATTTTTCTTGCATTGTACGTATTTATTGCTGGTGGCCTGTCTATCGTAATGGCTATAACATATGTGATATCGGAGACACTCAATATCTTTAAAATAATACCGTATTTAGGTTTTACTGTATATAAACATGCCTCGCAGTTAGGAGACCCGGGTTAGCTTCCCGGGTCCTCCCTGCGTGGAGTTTGCATGTTCTCCCCGTGTCTGCGTGGGTTTCCTCCGGGTGCTCCGGTTTCCTCCCACAATCCAAAGACATGCTGGTTAGGTGGATTGGCGACTCTAAATTGGCCCTAGTGTGTGCTTGGTGTGTTTGTGTGTGTCCTGCGGTGGGTTGGCACCCTGCCCAGGATTGGTTCCTGCCTTGTGCCCTGTGTTGGCTGGGATTGGCTCCAGCAGACCCCCGTGACCCTGTATTCGGATTCAGTGGGTTAGAAATTGGATGGATGGATGGATGGATGTATATAAACAGTGTGTTTATATACATAATTTCAATGAATCTTACCTAATATCTAAGAGAATACAAAGGGATTATGCTGTATAACTCTGCGGGGAATATTTATAAACAGTGTGGGAGAGTTTATAAGGGCTTAAAATATATAAAAATAACCATACAAACATATGGTTTCTACTTCGTGGATTTTCACCTATCGCGGGGGGTCTGGAACACAACCCCCGCGATCGAGGAGGGATTACTGTACATACAAATATTATTGAGTGCAAACCGATCGCTATCCAAAATTCTGAAACAATCTTCATTCCCAGAATCTCTCTCCTTCCTTCCGAGACCAATCTCCCTTTTAAATTTAAATGCACACAATTCCCACTCAGACTTGCCTTCTCCATGACTATCAACAAGTCTCAAGGACAAACGTTTGCAAAGATTTGCGTTAATCTACAACAACCAGTCTTTAGCCACGGTCAGTTGTATGTGGCTTTTTCTAGGATTAGATCTTTCGACTCATTATCTGTCGTCTCCACCAAAACACCTATTCACAACCGCGTCTTTCAAGAAGTATTTATTTCTTCTTGATTTCTGAATTCCTTTCTCACCGTTTTCAATTCCTATTCTTACACCGCCATATGCTACAGTGGGGGTCGGCTAGTATATATATATGTGTGTGTGTGTGTGTGTGTGTGTGTGTGTGTGTATATATATATATATGTGTGTGTGTGTACAGTATGTGTGTATAAAAATATTTTTTTTTTTGTAGCGTTTGAGTCGTCTTGCACCCCCAAGGACAAGGCTGAGTCTCTGTACTTTAGCAAAACCAACTTTATTCAACTTGAAACAGGAACAGCACAGTTATTTATCATAGCAGGATCTACCACTCTCCTATACACAGACACAGCAAGCAGGCAGGGTCGGGGCCAGGTCAGTGGCCAAGTTATACTGTTCTCTGCATTTATAATCAGCAGCAGATGTTTATAGCACAACCACATTCTGCTCGTAGTTGTTTACGCAGCGATGGTCCTCCATGGATGCGGCAATCGCTTTGGGGTGTTGTCCCAAAAGAGTCCAGAAGCCTCCCACCAGCAGTCGCTTAAACTGAAGTTACAGTTGATGATGACTAAACGGATTCCCAGATGGTTGCTGACACTATTTGGAATGAACCATTATGTTTTTTTGGCCTTGCCTGGCCAGACGGAAATTGTAGAACACAAGATCGTAACTATGTCAAGGGTTACTGTACATGTGCCCCTATATTGCCTGCCAGAGGCAACAAGGAATGTGATACACGAGGAGATGCAAAAAATGCTCAAAATTTGGCGTTATCTGCGAGAGCAGAAGTGAGTGGTGGAGCCCAATTGTTTCCGGCACTTGAACAAGATTTCTAAGTTTGATGCATACCCAAAGCCGTGTGTAGATGACTTGTTGGAGAAACTCTGACAAGCCTTGTATATCTCCACCCTGGATCTCACGAAAGGGTACCGGCAGGTGCCTCTTGAGGAATCCAGTTACGAGAAAACTGCATTTGCCACTCCAGATAGGCTATTTGAGTTCACCATGCTCCCTTTTGGTCTCCATGGTGCCCCGTTGACTTTTCAATGGATGATGGACCAGGTCCTGCATCCCCATTCCATGTACGCTGGAACGTATCTTGACAGATGTGGTCATTTTCAGTAACAACTGAAGATCTCATCTGGTCCGCCTGCAGCAAATGCTTGACAGTTTGAGGATGGAGGGGTTGACGGCTAACCCTAAGAAGTACAGACTGAATATGTCAGAAACCCATTATTTGGGATATTATATGAGAAAAGATCTGTTCAAACTTCAAATGGACAAGATGGGGGAGGTGCTTGCATATATTTTAAAACACAGAGGCAGGTTTATGCCTTCCTCGGGCTTGTAGGGTACTACAGGTGGTTCATTCCCAATTTCATGCACCAGACTGCCCCTCCCTCATTGACTTGACAAACGGCAGAATGAACCGTAGTATTGTCTGGACTGATGCATTTGACAGAGCCTTCTCAGACTTTATCCTCATTCCCTGTTCTGCGAAATCTGGACTTTTCAAAGGAATTTATTCTGCAGACAAATGCAAGTGCTTTCAGTTTAGGAGTGGTGCTGTCACAATGTTCTGAGGGGGAAGAACATCCCATCACGTATCTCAGTAGGAAACTGCTTCCCAGGAAGAAATTACTCAACTATTGAGAAGGAATTTTTAGCAATTAAGTGGGCATTGGAGGACCTCTGGTACTACTTGTAGAGGCGGCTGGGACTGACCATGCCCTGCTTCAGTGGCTCTACAAACAGAAGGATATGAATGCCCGGCTCACTCAGCAGTTTATTAGTATACAGCCATTTGCTGTTGATGTTTGCCACCGTCCCGTGGCTGAGCATGTTAAAGTGGACATTATCTTGTGCCTGGCTGAGCCCAGCTTGGGCCGGTTGCTTTGCCCATACTGGTGTGGCCAAAGCTGAGGGGGGGGATGTGAGATTTCTGAACTCATTTGTGACCCTCCCCAATGGGGTGACACAGCGAAACGCAATTGCCGTGTCTGTTCAGGTTTGTTTGTCCGTTGTCGAGTTAACCACAGCTTCGCAGCGGCACAGAGACAACTGTAAGGTCACCGCTTCCAAACACAACATGCCTGTCAACCGACAGGTGATGCAGGGTACATTATAATTTGGCCACTGACCTGGCCCCGACCCTGCCCATTTGTCGTGTCTGTGTGTAGTAGAGTGGTAGCTCCCACTACAATAAATAACCTTGCCGTTCTGCTTTTGAGTTGAATAAAGCTGGTTTTCCTAAAGTACTTAGACTCAGTCTCGTCTTTTGGGTGCAAGACTCATGCATCACAATTTACATATACACACACGCAATCATGGTACATATCCAGTCCTCCAGGACGTTAAATGAACGACATGTAAATGCAACACAGACATTTTCTTTGCACTCATTATGACGTTGGCACAAATTGAAGACAAGAAAAAGCTGCATGCAATGTTTTTTTGATGCCATCCTAACACGCATCCAACCGAATGCAAGTTGTGAAAGCCCATGTGGACAGTCTGATTCGCTGCAATAAGCAGAAAAATGGCGTTCAATCCACACTTATCTGACGCTACAGACGGCAGAAAAATGCTCAGTTCAGATGTCCATATGGACATGGCCTAAGTGCTTATGGTACAATAAGTTTAAAGTCAGTACTCACACGCACTTGCATATTATGTGAGTGTGACCATGTACAGTATTATTTCAATTCAAAAAGGTTTAGGGCAGTGAAGCTAACTCATGGCTTGGCAATGGTTTTGTAAAGGTTTTTTGGCCATCTGCCAGTCAGTTACTGTATTCTAATCTATTGCTATGTCTTTAGATTTTGTCAGATATACTAATGTACTAATACTGTTCTCCTTAACAATGCAGGGAGTGAGGGAACTTCTTTATCTTACAGGTTACTTTTATACTGTACTGAAGTTTGTGCAGTTTTTACAGTCTGCCTGGTTTCTATAATGTAATCCAGAATTGTGATAAGAATATTGGTAGTTGTCAAGTTTATTGTTGTGTACAGTACAATGAAATTCTTACTTCCACATGTCATCAGAACAGTATACAGTATATGCAAGTATATACAGTACATAAGCACACACACTGTTGGTTATGTTAAAAATATTTGTTCTTGTTATTGACTGTCCATGAATCTATTGATGCAAGTCTCACTGGTCCTGTACCATTACAAAAGTGTTTATACAGGATATTTCAGGTCTTGAATTATACTGTTTATAAATGTTATATACAGTCAGGGTATTTTATGGGTCACACATTCCATGAAAATTAATGATTTGTTCTGCAGCCTTAGCCAATTACCTAAACCAGGTTTCTCAATGTCAAACCACAACACTCATGCAGAGCATCGGAGCCAATACAGCCATTTTACTAATCACCACTAATATAACAGAAAAACAGAATGCTATCAATAAAAAACAATTTTTACCCTCCTCTTTTCCATGCTACGTAATTTGCATGCATTATATGGCATTATTAGTAATAATACTACTGTTTCCATTGACAATGAACATCTTATGCAAATAGTTAATTGTTAGTATTTCCAGATAGTTGCCTATGCATCTGCTCAGTCACATTGGTAATATTTGGTTGAAAGGCTGAAGTAGTATTGACCAGGACTTGTGCATGGTGAGCATCCCTTAGTTTAGATCTGTGCTTTGATTTGTTAATTTTCATAGTGGAAGACAATATCTTGCACACATGTTTGCTGTTCAAAAGACATATCAACTTCCTGAATACTTGAGATATCTCTGAAAATGAACAAAGTAGTTTTCAGAAAACCTATCTGATCCTGGTTTGGTCTCCTTTTGCACCCATGAATTACAGCTTTAGCTGACTGTTCAATGACAGTCAATAAGTTCAATCTGTAGGTGATTAGAAACACTGTCTATACTGACAGAGAAATTCTGTCAGTTTCAAACAGTTTGAAAGGGACTTCTCGTATTCTGGCAACTGAAAACAGTGGGTCAAAGGGTATAGTGCTACCATTTCTATGGTAGCAGTATACCTTCTCTATCCAATGACTATTAATATTTTCTACCAAGGAGAGGCATGCTGGGAAGCAAGAATGGTTGTTCCCTGAAAGTTGTCTTCTCCAAAGTTTTATTTTGATGGCGAATGCTTCCACTGTGCTGTATTATTAATGTAATCACCTGGGGCCTCATGTATAAACGGTGCGTACGCACAGAAATGTTGCGTAAGAACTTTTCCACGTTCAAATCACGATGTATAAAACCTACACTTGGCGTAAAGCCACGCACTTTTCCACGGTACCTCATGCCTTGTCGTACGCAAGTTCTCCGCTCGGTTTTGCAAACTGGCGGCACCCAGCGTCAAAGCAATGTTACTGTTCTTGTGTGATTACTCATTATTTTCATGACACGGCTTTATAAATACACAGAAACTAACCGCATATTGTTTATTAGTGTAATGCATCTGATTGTAATTAACTCGTAACAATATAATGGTCCAGGGAACAGCCATAGTATTCCAAATACCATAACTGCTTTAGCGTTGTTACTTTCACTTCTCCTTCTTCTTCTTCTTCTTCTTCTTTCAGCTCCTCCCATTAGGAGTTGCCACAGCGGATCATCTTTTTCCTTATTACTCTCACTGCACGAATCGGAGTATTGATATCACTGTATCTGAGTGTGAATCACAGCAGCAGCTGATCGGAAAGAGAATTATCGGTATACAGCTTTAAGGACACGCTGTCTCAGCCACTGCAAAACGTTTTAAAGCCTTTCCTGTACAGACCTCGCGGTTCAGAAACAGTTTAATCCCAAGAACTTTAAATGCACTCAATCAATTGCTCTTTGTAGAACGGTTTGTACTTATAAGTACAATCACCCCACTGTAAACTTGCACTACAGTTATAATATCTCACAACCTGGGCCACTTTATAAAGCACGTATTTACATATGATGACGATATCATTTTTAAGGTGAAATGCAGCAAAATATGTTTGTTAAATTATACACATAAAACTTTAACTTCATTTAAATAATCTATCTATCTATCTATCTATCTATCTATCTATCTATCTATCTATCTATCTATCTATCTATCTATATTCTTCACTGGGAGTGTCGTGAAGGATAGAATAATTAAACATGTACTATGAAGATATTTCAATGTTCTTTAAACGTTTTGAAGAATCGGCGCTAAACTTACAGATGGCTTAACTTCTATTACAGAGCTGATTGTATGGCGATCGGTTACTTGGGGAAAGAAAAGCACTGACTGCAGTGACGGCTACGCCAATATATATTGAATATAAAACAGAAAGAGAAAATAACAACACAGCTAAAAACGCAGCGACAAATTTTGACAAAAGATAAATGCTTGTCATGAGCACGAGGCTCATGAAACACATGTTTAATAATGTGCTTTAGCTCCTATTATCATGAAAATGACATCACGTATACATCTCAGTATTTTAGTTATTCAGAGAGCTGTAATATCACGAATGTAATGGATTCTGTGTCCAGTTGGAGGAAGAGAGCCAGTTTAAGAAGCAAGTAGTGATTCACACACATAGATCACATACGAGTAGAAGATCAAATACAAAACAAAGCATTTAACGTGCTACTTTAATTACGATGTGATTTGAGAAACTGGTTGATTAAACGATTTTAAGATGAAGTTTATAATGTTCTACTAAATGACAAAATAAACTACGTGATTAAAGTGGAAATGTCGAGATTGAAGTTGACATTTCGTGCTTTTTCCCCACCGTGTGCCTTTTTTCTCTGTACCCTAATAAACTTTCATATGACACTCAGACAGTGGGCTTACAACTCTTCTTTTCACGGCAACTTTGATATGTGACTTCTTTTTTATTTCCGGCACTGTGCGATTTTGTGAATGTGAGCTTTCAAGTTTCTCCAACACGCTATGTCACTCGATCAACTTCCTTTTGTTGATTATACCACGGTTTATTTGAACAAATAGTATGTTTTTCCTTCGCCTCCACTTGGTATTCGCTGAAATTCTTATATTTTCCCCGTGCTTTTCCCATTGTCTTTTCACAGAAGGCTGCGCTTAAGGGCGATTTATATTGATTTGCATATTCAAATAGGCGTAATTCTGGGAGGATTTGGGGCGTTACATAATGCGCGTGCACGAGCGTTAGTTTTCACGCTGATCGGGATTTATGTAACGGAAGAACGTGAAAGTTGGAGTAATGCAGATGCAGGAATCTGTGTGTAAACACATTTCGGCTTTTGTGCTTACGCCATGTTATAGTGCGAGCTCTACGCACAGCGTTATACATGAGGCCCCTGATATGGACATTGCAGTTTAAGATTAAGTGCATTTAGTTCCTGTGTTATGTACACAAGGAAGTACAAATACATCAGCCAGTAGTTATCAACAAGTTGTGAAATATCTTTTCTGCCCTTTTTGATAAATATTTTAGTCAAGAAACTTTCAAACACATTATCTCTGCTTAGCCAGAGCACCTCAGTGAGGTAAAGGATATCTCCATGGTAGCACAACAGATGAGCATGATATAAAGTCAAAGGAAAGATGCGGGCTGGGAGAATTGCGCAAAACTAATGTTACACCCTCCATCCCCCATTTCAGACAATCACTGTGGATAAAAGTCCATGAATTAAATTTAAAGGACGTTTTTGAACGTCTTTATGAAGTTCTACTTTGTCTTTAACTCTCTGTCTTTTAATTCTGAGTCCAATTGGACGTGCTTTTTTATTCAGTTCCACTTCTTCTGGGCTGATAATTACTTTCCCTATTTTCTGAATTTGCACCTAGATTATTCTTTTTCTTTTTTGCTTTTTTTTCTCTCCAACGCTTTTGAGTCTGTTTTCTCCGCTCTGCTTTCTTCTTCACTTAGTCGTCGATGTTTCTTTTATAACATATTGTCCTTATATGCTTTATATGCGCTGAGAGACCTGGATCTGTGTGTGCTCAAAGACTTTACACGACCGAGTGTTTTGCTGCCCGTGGTCTTATTTGATATTGGTTGTAAGTAGGGTGTGTCTTGCAAGAATCTCGTGTTCTACGTCCCCGCGAGATGTTCCTGGGTCAATCTCTTGGCACAAAGTCTCATGTTTAAGGTCCCCGCAAGACGCTCCATGTCCAATCTCTTTCATCTTATGGGTATTTTAAGTGTCTTCCGTGATCTTTACATGAAGATCACGCCTCGTCTCCATAGTGTTTCTCTTCAGGATTTTTTTTTATAATAGACAGTACAGTTAGCAACAGTGTTTTCAAAATTCCACTATTACAGTCCTCGGTCTAAACATTCCACTTTATGGCACGGCTTGCGCATGCTGATTCAAAAATTAGAGTACTGTATTTTCATTTGTTTCACGTTAGTTGATCTTAATAAGAATATTATGGAAATACTTTGTTGTTCTGCAGAGATTAATTGAGGGTTGAGTCTTCAGGACTGGATTAAGCACGTCGTTTTTTCAATTTTTATTACACAAGGAAGTAAGTTTACACATGAGAAAGGATGGAAAAAAAACAAAAAACAAAATAGGGATTATAATTTTTAATATTGTAGTCTTTTTATTTTTAAAGTCAGATAATGAATTATATAATGTCCCCTTTCCATTTTTAACTATTGTTGCGAGTTCCCTCTCTGGACAAATTGTGTTTGTTTGAAAATAGCTTTAGATATTAATGTCACATTACACTGGTACAGTAAATGTCAGTGACAGCTAGTAGATCATAGCCGGATTGCGCTTAAGATGCCCCAAAGCAGTGATTAGCACAAAGTACTTAGAAACCAAAATCATAGATGTTTATTGTAGGAAGTGTCATCATCCAGTATTTGCTGGTGAGAAATATAACAAAAACAATCAGCAAGAAAAATATATCATAAAAAGGTAACAATCCATAGAAATAATATGTAACAATCAATCAAAAACAAAATAATACTATCCGAAAAAAGGAGAAATTTGACAAATAACTAAAACTTTCATTCACTGTAGCTGGGCGAGGGCTCTCAAAATGCAAATAGTCCAACACTGCCAAATAAAAAGGATAATAAATTACTCTGTAGCAACCACAAATCTCTCTATCCGACTGCTGAAGCACTCCCCAAATCTAGGAGTCACACTGGCTTAACAAGGTTGAAACTTAAACAGCCAACAGCAGAAAAAAGCTTTGCAATACACACAATAGCAACATCTATCCTCACTACTGACTCCAGGGTTGACAGGAAGTACAGTCAAAATCCCCCCATCAGCAAGCCAATTTCCCCCATTTCCAAAAACTATTTTACATGCTAATAAATATTGTTTCTAAAACCTGAGCAATGTTCAGAAGTAAAGAAAAGGTTTGTCACTAGTACAAGTACACTTAAACTAATGAAGAATTCTTTCAGACTTTCAATATCTATGCCTGTTTTTGCTCTACATGGAGGTTATTCACTAATGATGGGCACCTTTTATTATTCAAATCAGGTTAAAGTATTTACTTGATAAACAATCATGCTAATGACAAAAACGTCAGTGAAAATAGTCTTTAATAATATTAAAGTTTACTGGACATACTGCACACAAATATTTCAAAAGAAACCTCATTTTAAGCATGTGAAGCAATGTTTTGAGCTCTGAAATGAACAAATGCATTTTAAAATGGCATACGTGAAGACAGTCTTCAGCCTAAAATATAATAATACTAGCAAAATACCTGCGCTTCGCAGCGGAGAAGTAGTGAGTTAAAGAAGTAATGAAAAAGAAAAGGAAACATTTTAATAATAACGTAACATGATTGTCAATGTAATTGTGTTGTCATTGTCATGAGTGTTTCATGGCATATATATATATATATATATATATATATATATATATATATATAAGAAACACACACATATATATACATATATATACATGTACATATCTACATATATACTTTATATACATATATATATATACAAATCTACATATATATATATACATATATATATTAGGGGTGGGACTCAATTAAAAAAATTAATCTAATTAATTAGAGGCTGTGTAATAATTAATCTTGATTAATCGTATGTAATCACACATGAAAATTTGCTCCAAATCGCAAATATTTTTTTTTAATTTAAAAGGGTTTTAGTGGGCGACAGAATCAAATAATAGTCATGGACATGAATATTGTAAACTCAAGCTCTTTTAATTTCTGAAAATAAAATACTTTTAAACTGCATTTCAATTCAAAACAGAAACAAAACTATCATCCCTGGCTATAATTGGTCAGACTTAAAAATAAAGTGGTATTTTAAGTACTTTAAGTACATTTTCAGAATGGTATTGTCTTTAAATAATAATAATCAAAATTTCAACACAAAGTGCAGTTTTTCTTCTTAAAAAAATAAGTCAGAAACATAAAAGGTAATTTGACCAGCTTCATCTTTAAACTCTGAGTAACCTTAGCCACAATTATTTTGTACATTATGCTAAAGCAGTGTGATCATTGAACATTTTGTAATTAGATGTAATTAGAATTACTAACGTTCACGGAAGTCCAATGATCCCCAGTAAGAGCCACAAAGTCCGCTTTCTGTAATGCATCTAATTTTGCTTGCTTTTCAGTGTGCACAAAACCATGCTTTTATCAAGGCTTCCGTCGGGTAGTCTTTTGAAATGAAATTTTCCTCCGATCAGTCGTAGGAACGTGCTTTATTCCGACTCTAACATTTTTGTAGCTCTGATGTGTGCATCAATGTAATCGATGTATAGGGCCGCTGCTGGCCAAATGGGTGCCCTAAGTAGAAATTTACTTTTGTGCCCCGGAAGTAAAAATAAAATAATAAAAAAACACCTACTATAGGGGCCAAAATAGAACTTTATTCAAATAAAAGTAAATACATAAATAAATTGTATCATTTATAAATTACAATTGTAGCTCTACAGCAAAAAATACAAACTAAAATTACACTTTAAATAAAACATTTATAATAAATAAAATAAACAATAATAAACTGAAATAAAATCAGGATTCAGGTCAGGACTTTGACTAGGCCACTCCAAAGTCTTCATTTTGGTTTTCTTCAGCCATTCAGAGGTGGATTTGCTGGTGTGGTTTTGGGTCATTGTCCTGTTGCAGCACCCAAGATCGCTTCACCTTGAGTTGACGAACAGATGGCTGGACATTCTCCTTCAGAATTTTTTGGTAGACAGTAGAATTCATGGTTCCATCTATCACAGCAAGCCTTCCAGGTCCTGAAGCAGCAAAACAACCCCAGACCATCACACTACCACCACCATATTTTACTGTTGGTATGATGTTCTTTTTCTGAAATGCTGTGTTCCTTTTACGCCAGATGTAACAGGACATTTGCCTTCCAAAAAGTTCAACTTTTGTCTCATCAGTCCACAAGGTATTTTCCCAAAAGTCTTGGCAATCATTGAGATATTTTTTAGCAAAATTGAGATGAGCCCTAATGTTCTTTTTGCTTAACAGTGGTTTGCGTCTTGGGATTCTGCCATGCAGGCCGTTTTTGCCCAGTCTCTTTCTTATGGTGGAGTTGTGAACACTGACCTTAATTGAGGCAAGTGAGGCCTGAAGTTCTTTAGACGTTGTCCTGGGGTCTTTTGTGACCTCTCAGATGAGTTGTCTCTGCGCTCTTGGGGTAATTTTGGTCGGCCGGCCACTCCTGGGAAGGTTCACCACTGTTCCATGTTTTTGCCATTTGTGGATAATGGCTCTCACTGTGGTTCGCTGGAGTCCCAAAGTTTTAGAAATGGCTTTATAACCTTTACCAGACTAATAGATCTCAATTACTTCTGTTCTCATTTGTTCCTGAATTTCTTTGGATCTTGTCATGATGTCTAGCTTTTGAGGTGCTTTTGGTCTACTTCTCTGTGTCAGGCAGCTCCTATTTAAGTGATTTCTTGATTGAAACAGGTGTGGCAGTAATCAGGCCTGGGGTGGCTACGGAAATTGAACTCAGGTGTGATACACCACAGTTACGTTATTTTTGAACAAGGGGCAATTACTTTTCACACAGGGCCATGTAGGATTGGATTTTTTTCTCCCTAAATAATAAAACCATCATTTAAAAACTGCATTTTGTGTTTACTTGTGTTATATTTGACTAATGGTTAAATGTGTTTGATGATCAGAAACATTTTGTGCGACACACATGCAAAAGAATAAGAAACCAGGAAGGGGCAAATAGTTTTTCACACCACTGTGTGTATATATATATATATATATATATATATATATATATATATATATATATATATATATATATCAGGCGCGACAAGGCAGGCAAACCAAGCAATTGCTTGGGGCCCCGAGCTGGCCTGGGGCCCCAAGACAACGACTGGTTAAGAATAAAATGCAGCGACAAACTGTGTGAGCCCCATTGATAGTGAATGCAGTAAAGTGCAATGACACTGTTATCGGGATCCCCTCAAGGGGGCCCCCCTCGCTGACAGCAGCCAGCCAACCACGCGATCTCTGCTGCCGGCAAAATACAAAACTTCCTCGGCAGTCATGAAGCGGAATTATGCTTCAGGAAGCCAAAAAAGAAAGAAGAGAAAGGAACAGGAGGATAAGAAAAAACAAGACAGTGGTAAGTGATAAATTACACACATAAAATAGCTCTACTTGTCTTGTACAAATGGTGCAATTTTGCAGCAGGTAGGCTAGCAGAAATATGTTTATGTATCATACATAAATGACATGACATTGCTATAGCTTTGTAATTGGTTTTGATGAAAGTGGCATAGCATGCTATACTAACTATTCCACTGTGATAATCTAGGAAAACCACACAATAAATTCTGTGCATCAAACATTAGCTTGGGATGTTTTTAAGCATTGGTAGTCGACTCACATATAAAGTGTGAGTGAATTTAAACTGTATGGCTATGCTGTGGTTCCTTTGCGTGCGTGTGTGCGTGCGGGGGGCCTCCATGTCCATTTTGCTTGGGGCCCCCAAATTCCTTCAAACGGCCCTGTATATATACACTGCTCACAAAAATTAAAGGAACACTTTAAAGAAACACATTAGATACATCAGATCTCAATATGAAGTTGGATATCTATACAAATAACGACAGGGCACTGTCTTAGGAACAAAAGAATGCCAAGTCGTTTAATGGAAATAAAAGTTTTTTGCCTACAGAGGGCTCAATTGTGTAGACACCCTAAAATCAGAGTGAAATGAAGATGTGGCAGGCTAGTCCATATTTTCAAAAACTTAATTTCTGCTACTCAAAATGCTTTTCGGTATCTTGTGTGGCCCCCACAAGCTTGTATGCATGCTTGACAACGTCGGGGCATGCTCCTAATGAGACGACGGATGGTGTCTTGTGGCATTTCCTCCCAGATCTGTATGAGGGCATCCCTGAGCTGTTGTACAGTCTGAGGAGCAACCTGGCGGCGCCTAATGGACCGAAACATAATGTCCCACAGATTGGGTTTAAGTCAGGGGATCATGAAGGCCATTCAATTGTTTCAATTCCTTCATCCTCCAGGTACTGCCTGCATACTCTTGCCACATGAGGCCGGGCATTGTCGTGCATTAGGAGAAAACCAGGACCTACTGCACCAGCGTAGGGTCTGACAATGGGTCCAAGGATTTCATCCTGATACCTAATGGCAGTCAAGATGCCGTTGTCTAGCCTGTAGAGGTCTGTGAGTCGCTCCATGGATATGCCTCCAAGATCATCACTGACCCACCACCAAACCAGTCATGCTAAATGATGTTACAGGCAGCATAATATTCTCCACGGCTTCTCCTGACCCTTTCACGTCTTTCACATATACTCAGGGTGAACCTGCTCTCATCTGTGAAAAGCACAGGACGCCAGTGGTGGACCTGCCAATTCTGGTATTCTATGGCAAATGCCAATTGAGCTCCCCAGTGCTGTGCAGTGAGCACAGGGCGCAGTAGACATTTGGGCCCTCAGGCAACCCTCATGAAGTCTTTCTGGTTGTTTGGTCAGAGACATTCACACCAGTGGCCTGCTGGAGGTCATTTTGTAGGGCTCTGGCAGTGCTCATCCTGTTCCTCCTTGCCCAAAGGAGCAGATACTGGTCCTGCTGATGAGTTATGGACCTTCTATGGCCCTCTCCAGCTCTCCTAGAGTAACTGCTTGTCTCCTAGAATCTCCTCCATGCCCTTGAGACTGTGCAGGGAGACACAGCAAACCTTCTGGCAATGACACGTATTGATGTGCCATCCTGGAGAAGTTGGACTACCTGTGCAACCTCTGTAGGGTCCAGGTATCGCCTCATGCTACCAGTAGTGACACTGACTGTAGCCAAATGCAAAACTAGTGAGGAAACAGTCAGAAAAGATGAGGAGGGAAAAATGTCAGTGGCCTCCACCTGTTAAACCATTCCTGTTTTGGGGGTCATCTCATTGTTGCCCCTCTAGTGCATCTGTTGTTAATTTCATTAACACCACAGCAGCTGAAACTGATTAACAACCCCTCTGCTACTTAACTGACCAGATTAATATCTCATAAGTTTCATTGACTTTATGCTATACTCTGATTAAAAAGTGTTCCTTTAATTCTTTTGAGCAGTATATATATATATATATATATATATATATATATATATATATATATATATATATATATATATATATATATACCCGCGTTTCGCAGCGGAGAAGTAGTGTGTTAAAGAGGTTATGAAAAAGAAAAGGGAACATTTTAAAAATAACATAACATGATTGTCAATATACAGTAATTGTTTTGTGAGTGTTGCTGTCATCAAGGATTTGATTATCATTATTTCTTTCAATCAGGTTAGTATTTGTAGGATGTGTTGTGTTCAAGTTACATTCCGTGTTTGTCAATCGTTGTAAAGATAACAGGTTTCATTCATCGATTTGTTTCTTACTGCATCAATAAACAGCTCGTCTTCCTCTTTATCTGAGACGTGACACACTGCATGCACTGGGTTTTTTTTTACACTGTCTTCCTTTAGCGGGACATTGACTTTTTCCACCATGTGCTTTGTTTCCACAGTAGCTGCACTTATGAATATGCTTGTATGTATCACACGCTTCATATTTTTTTGCTGCCTTCTCAATTGTGTAATTCGTTTTTATTCAGCACTCTTTGGAACTGTTGCTTTTTGTCTGTGCACTGCGTCAGTTCACGTGAGCCACTCGGTGTACATGCATCAAAGTTTCCCAGCTGTGCTGGTACCATGCGATGTCCACGGCTGTATTTAATGTTAGCTAAGACCCGGCACTTAAAAGTTTCTCTCGCAGTTTCGCTGAGTTTGTGCCAAACACCACCATGACCATGTCATCTTCCTCTGAATAAGCACAGTCCTTCACCCGTGAATATTTAGCGGCAGTGTTTCTATTGGATTGCCGCTGACGGACGGCCTCATATGGGCAGGCACTAAATTACGTGGGAGGCGTAACTCCGCCTCCCACGGGCATCGAGTAGAAGTCTATTATAGTATATGGACGAAAAAATAGGTTCCAGTTATGACCATTACGCGTAGAATTTCGAAATGAAACCTGCCCAACTTTTGTAAGTAAGCTGTAAGGAATAAGCCTGCCAATTTTCAGCCTTCTACCTACACAGGAAGTTGGAGAATTAGTGATGAGTCAGTGAGTGAGTGAGTGTGTGAGTCAGTGAGAGCTTTGCCTTTTATTAGTATAGATAACACATACACTTTCTCAGTTTAACTTAGAAGCTGGAGAGTTTGAAACACTTTTAAACATTAAGACCCTGGTAAAATTTTTCAAAATAAGCTAACTAACCAGTTTAAATATTTAGCTTTTTCAAAAAAGATTGTTATTTTAATGTTGCTAATTTCAGTTATAATGGACAATACATTTGTTAGTAATCACATAGAAAATGGTGCAGGCAATTTTCTGTGGACAAAATGGTACATACTGTATTTGATCTGTAAATTTTTGGAGCATCTGATCACTTGGACAAAAGCTCCTGCAGTCTTGGTTCCTCCACTGTTAGCCATATTTTACATGTAAAAGACTATTTAGTGTTTTAATTTGAAGTCTGTTCCTCAACTTCATCTTCAAATTATTAACAGTGCTGAATGTTCTCTCCACTGTTGCATTAGATATACAGTAGGTAGTAGCAACAAAGATAGTGCAAGTGAAGACACATTGCCTAAATCTTGGATTTCCAGAAGAATCATGGTCCTTATATACTTCAAAGCAGAAACATTCATCATTTGTTTCAGTTTAATTTATGTCCTTGTATATCATGTTAATTTATGTCCTTGATATATCATACAGCATTGAACTCTTTTGCCAGACATGTAATTGAGTCAGCAAACCAGGAAACTTCATAACCCAAATAATAGATAGCTGCTGCGGGAATGAGAGAGTTTTCCAAATTGAAAGTAACTAGATCTAAAGTGGAAAGGTTTTCTAGATAATTTGGATTAATTATTAGTTTGTGGCTATTAGTGGTGGCTCTGAGGCTAGGGATCTGCACTGGCAATCGGAAGGTTGCCAGTTCAAATCCCGCAAAAATGCCAAAAGGGACTCTGCTCTGTTGGGCCCTTGAGTAATAACCTGCAATTCTGGGTATGACGCTAATCTGTATCCATCCCTGCATGTAGACCCTCCAACCTGCAGGGAAAAACATGGGTTTCGTTGTCTGAATTGGCACTCTGGCCATAAAAAAAAAAACTCACACTGTTCCACTCCATAGCTGTTTGTATCACGCTTGGCTACACTCGGGTCCTAATCTGGATCCTAAATTGGTTTTGTCGTGAGGTGGGCGAGGCAATGCACTGTATCAGTGTGTGCTCCTAACCTCTATTAGTTTCAGCACAGAATGACAGTACATGCTCAAGTGCAGGAAGAGTTTAAATGGTCTGGCTGTGTCTGCTTGAAATAGCTGATTTGTTACGTTTAGCCCACTGAGGGTCGATTTTAAAAATATCAAGTATATAGATAGATTGATAGATAGATAGATAGCCTTCTAACTTCTTGTACACTTCTGTGTGTCCTTTGTTATACTGAGCATATTCAATCCTTCTTTTTGCACTATGTGAGAACCAAATGTAAATTTAAATGTTTTGGTAATGCCTCATATGCTTTACAACCAATCAAACTGAGTGAAAAAGCAAACACATCTTACCAGAACAAGATGAGGAATCTTTTCTTTCAGTAGAGTATATAAAGAATAGCTACATCCCACCATAACACTTGCTCCATCAACTCCAACTCCAATACATTTAAGCAAATCTAGACCATCTTCGCCTAAAGTTGTAACAAGTACATCTACTAGAGAAGTAGCATCTGCTTCAGTAACTGGGATTACTTTAAAAAAATGTTGGGACAGTTTTTTGTTTTGCTAAGCTTGGATAATGTATAGAAAGCATCTGAGTAACAGATGCCAGTGCTTTCATCAATTATAATAATAGCTGTTGCCAATGTCTAGCACTAATTCCTTGTGTAGTTCTAGACCTAAGATGTTCACAATTAGAGCAGTGCACTTGGTGCAATGAAGTGATATGTTATTTAACATCCTAGACTGGGCATCTAATGATGGCAGCAACTCAGACAAGTGGTCCACTGTGGTAACAATGGCACAATGGTCAACGATAAAACAGGCAAGCTTTAATTCTGCCTTTTATAGTTCATTTGAAACGTTTGGCGATTTTTCTTTTTTAATATTTGAAATATGTTTCTGTGTTTTTGCATGCGCTAGAAGATCCTTTTTGAGAGCATGAAGTAGGCACTTGCAGACAGCACAGAATGATGCACTGTTGTCTCCCTGTAATGGCTTTACCATTCTATAAAAGAAAAGAAATACTTATGATGTTGTGAATAAAAAATATTTAAAATGCAGTACAGTTAAACTTATTTCCACTTTGTGATGTTTGCTAAATCAGAACAAAAATGGTGAATATGGGTTCCCTCTATCTGCGTACCTGGCTTTATCTAGATTTTAAAACTGAGTTGTTGGCAGTTTTACACTACATGTTAGTAAAACACAAAAATTTAAATAATAAAGATGCTACCTTTAAACTCTGGTTCTGTGCTCCACTTATTGCAGAACCTCTGCCTGTAACTTGATGCTTTGGGGGTTTTCATTACGAGCGGTAATATACTGAAAAAAGTCGATTTTTATCTTGAAAAGTCCAACCGACACCTTCACACAACACCACAAAGTAACAGCAGCCCAAATGTGCTTGTTTGCTTATGCGGGAATCCTGAACGGTGTTAATAAAGTTTGGAAAATTAACAGGAACAATAAAGACTGGGGAGGGACAAGCATGCCGCTATCAGTTGGTTTGTCAGTCTCAGACTACTGCTACCCTAATCAATTATACATGAGCTTCGAGAGAAGAGTGGCGCAATGACATGGCAATATGTAGTATATTGTGTATTGCTGGATGAAAAGAATTTGGAGTGGTGAACTTAAGGAAAATATAAAATCATGTTTTCATAAGAAGGTAATTCACATGAAAAAATCCCCCCATGTAATACTTTTGCCCCCCCCCCCCCCAATGGCCCTGATTCCTCCTGACCTGGCGCCCCTGAATCTGACACCCGAACTAATAACATTGAGTTTTTAAACCATTTTCGCCACAATCGTCTAAATCCATTGGACTCATACCATTCTGAGAAAAAGGGGGAATCATCCAACTATGATCACTTTAAGCTTAAACATAAACCAAATTACATATATTTGACACATCCACAGGGATTACTTATTTATTTTATGAACACAGAAAAACACAAAATCCACGAATGACTAAAGTAAAACTCCCACCACTCACGCACTGCCGCTGACCTCCCCGTTTCTAGTTTCGCCGCTGCTTGCCGGGTTTTTGCCATATAAGGAAAGTAACTGAGGCTCGCGCCTCTAAAAAAAGCTGCCCGCCAACTCCAAAACCTGAAGACTCCGCCAAGCCCGGTAAGTAAAGCCATTTTATGATATTTAAAAAGCTGCTTATTGTTAGAAATATACATTAACAGTAAGCGTCTTGTAAGAGCTTTTAAAGTTATTGTTTTTTCAGTACTATATTTGCTAAGTCCACGCTATATTGCAGGGCTATTCAATTACAAGAGCTGTTGGACCAGAGTCAATCAAGGATTTTAGATGGAGCAAGACATTTTCAGCAGCCGGTAAGAAGCAGTTAATGAGAAATTTTAAACCAAACCAAACGAATATATTGAAAAATAAATTAATGTTTATTCATTATTTCCCTTTAAAATTTGGTCACATCTGACACACACTGAACAAAAGGAAAATGGTTGGTTGTTACATTTACAAGAATGTATTTACTTTATATTACATGTATTGTTTATGTTCCACTTTTGAAAATAACTCGATCATGTTTAATTTAGCGAATCTTGTGGGATGTGCAATATACTAATTTCAGTGATTTAGGTAGAAGTCAAAATATTTATATTTAGTCCTCACCAAAAATTAATATGCACCAAGCGGACTTATCATCAGCAGAGGTTGGATAACTTGGCGGTAAAGTCATTTGACTTTCAAAAAAAGCAACAGGGTTGTTCGTTTGAGTTATTGTCGCTGGTTAAGAGCAAAGGTTAGTGAAATAAAAGTTAAAAAATAAAAACACACACACACAACGAGAACTATTCAGATATTCATTTAAAATACTTAATCACACAGAGTAACGGCACGGTGGCGTAGTGGTAGCGCTGCTGCCTCGCAGTAAGGAGACGCAGGTTCGCGTTGCTTTATTGACACGAGCCATGTTTATTTAACATAAAATAATTAATTTAACAGAGAATGAAAAAGCTTCATTCGTTTTATATAAAAATATTTTGTTTCAGAATATAATTATTTAGTGCATTAAGCTTAATTAAATTATTTTTGATAAAAACCATTTTATTATGTGCAACCGATGTACATTTTTTTTTTTATTTTAATCTGACATGCCAGTTTTTTCAGTGCAGGTACATCAAAAACTGAATTAAAAATAAACAATACAAAAGCTGTAACTGCAGAGAAGTAGTAACAATAATTTTCTTCCCCTTTTGAATTAAAAAACAAAACATTTTGGTCATAGCCAACCTAGGCACATCTCAAAGTACATAAAACAAAATAGTTCATGGCAAGGTTATTATAGTTTTGCCTTTTTATATTAATTTTTATTCCTATATTTTTTCTGACCTTACTTGGAAATTCAGTTTTAGTTTTCCTTCATTGTATATTTTTAGTTTTAATTTAGTTTTTATTTTACAAAGACATTTCTATTTAATTGTTATATATATATATATATATATTATATTTCAGTTTTTGTTTTAGTAATTATGGTACAGTTAAAGAGCTACTATGGAGGTTAGTTTTGTGTCACAATGAGACAGAATTGTACACTTAACAGGTTTGGGTATAATATGAGTTTAATATTATTAGGAAGCTTACTACACTACATGACACAGTTGTTGGTTTTGTTTTTGTCTGATAAAAACAAACACATTCAAAACCAGGTACTGAATATGAACAATTTTACACAATTTTATAATTTTTAAAATATTTTCTATGTCATTTGTGCTGAACAAATCTGCACTGACTGTTGGTACTTTTTTCTTTTCCTTTTATTGCCCAGAATGGGCCAATTTGTAATGAAATTTAGGTGAATTTTAAGGTGTGAGGGTTTTGTTTACTCTAAAAGTTTACAGAACACAACATATCCTGCTCCAACGACAATGTGCTTATAATGGATGCCTTCAAATACTGGGCTTTATTATTTTCTACCAGCCATATTGATCTCTGATTGTATCTCAGGCAAAACAATTTATAGAGAGAATTTTGCCACCTGCAGGCCTGAAAAGACATAAAAAATCCAAAATTAGATTCTCCTGTGTTCTCACAGGTGTGACTATGAAAATCACAGAGGATTAGGAAGAACAAGGTTCTTACGCTTGAATCAGTGTGCAGTCCCCACCTAGCTGTTGTGGCAGTAGGGGGCGTTAGTGCTCCCTTGAACCCTCAGGTACCACTCTAGACAATGGATAAAAGTCCAAGAGTTCTTTATTTCCTGACACAACGTGCACAAAGCACCCTCCACACTACTCATAAAGTACACAACAAATTTCCAAACAATACTATTCCTCCTCCTCGCCCAGACACTTTGCCCTCCTACCTCCCAGCTCAGCTCAGTGTCTGGACTGGCCCATCGTCCTTTTATAGCCCTGACCCGGAGGTGTTCCTGTCCAATCAGAGCACAGTCCCTTATTCCTTCCAGGTCAGGGTAAACAGTCCTTTTCTTCAACCCGGGAGCACGTCGTTCCTTCCTGTCACGTGACCGTGACGTACTCCCGGGTTATAGGGCACATAAGAGCCCACGAACCCCCTACAGCAACTCCCGGTGGCCCCCAAGGTATCCAGCAGGGCTGTGTATAAACACTACATAGTCCATGAGGCCCTGCTGGAACTCGGTGCACGATCCTGCTGTCAGGAAAGCTCCTCCTGGCGGCCTGGGGGTGAGGGCCGGAGCACGAAGCCGGCAGTCCTCCACACTGTATTGAGGGAAACAAAGAAAAACAAACATGTAGTGTCAAGGTTAGGGGCAGTGAGACTTGAATAGCCCATGCATAAGAACAGTAAACCCATAATGAGCAGAGCAAGAGCAGGTAATAAGAGTATGGACAGGCACAAAATGACAGAGACAGCATCTGAAATTAAGAACAATATATACATTACCTAAACCAGTTTATCCAGAGCAGAAACCTGGAGCCTAACCCAGCAAGTTTGGATGCAAGGCAGGAAAAATCCCTGGTATGCAATATGTATGATATGGCTGATGTTAAGAACAAAAATAATATGATATTTCAACTATTTTGAGAGAGAGAGAAACATTGAAAATGGGGACAGATATTTTAAAACATAATTCTGCTACTGGATTATTTTCAAAATATCAGGTATTTTGAGCTGTGAAAATAAACTAAAAAAGAAATTAATAAATATAGCATAAATACAAAAACACATTAGTATGTTTAGCGTTTCATCAATTGGCAGACTGTCTTCTCCTGCCTACCTGTAGTTCAGTAGAGACATTGCCAACTTGGGAATTTTGCAGGGTTTGTATCGCTTCGTTGCTAAACAATGTTTTTAAAGCAAAAGTGATTGGTCAGCAACAATATGCTGATCTTGTATGATGACCTGATTGGTTCAGGGTTTGTGTCAAGAGCAGTTTGATGGGTGTTGATCCCGCCTTAATCCACCCCACCTGCCTGATTGGTTCAGGGTTTGTGTCAAGAGCAGTTTGATGGATGCTGCCTCTGCATTGACAGTCTGTTAACACCTGTTTGTTGGCTGGAACCACTCCCCCTCCCTGCCCCTTCTCCCCAAGGCCCTTTATATCAAAAGAACAACCTTGCCATGAACCCAAGGCCTAATTGACATGTCCGGATATGTTCCTGCCAATACCCAGCTGGCCAGGTTTCCCTTATAGCCACTCCTGCAAATCCTGTGCTGGAGTATGCCCCTGCATCTATCTATCTATCTAACCTTTGCTTTATAATTTGTACTAAAAGGAAAACATTTTTTTTACCTAAACAATTTTAAATTGCTCTCTGTAAGCCACAGTTCGAACGAGATAGGCTTTCCCCATCTCACAGAAAGGCAAGCTTCCAGCAGCTGCTGTAATGTGAATCAGGTGTCTCATCTCACAGAAAGGCAAGCTGTCAGGCTCTGCACGTGGGTGCACGTGTACGAGTATGTGCAGCACCTCCTTCACTGAGATGCACGTTTTGTGGTTTTTAACTTTTCAAGGTAAAGGATTTTAGGTATTGTGTATAAAGCAGGAGATAACAAGTTCGATATTAGCCTTTTAAAAATCACACAGAGGTAAATAGTATCCCTCACTATATCGCGCTTCCACTTTCGCGGCTTCACTCTATCGCGGATTTTATATGTAAGCATAACTAAATATATAACGTGGATTTTTCGCTGCTTCGCGGGTTCTGGGGACAATGTGTCTTTTTACTTCCTGTACATGCTTCCTCAGTTGGTTTGCCCAGTTGATGTCATACAAGGGACGCTATTGGCGGATGACTGAGAAGCTAACCAATCAGAGCACGCAGTTAAGTTCCTGTGTGCTGAATGCAGTGTTAACTAGGAAGTCTCGTGTCGCTCATTCAGCATCAACGTGTTTCGCTGTGTAAAGAGTTGTGCTCTTTTGTGTTTATCTTTGTGCATAGTCAAGCCCTTCATTGTGGCTCCAAAACGATCTGCTACTGCTTCAGGGGCCGTGCCCAAGCGCCAACGGAAGGTGTTAACGATTGCCGAAAAGGTAAACGTTTTGCATTTGTTGAAGGCTACGATTCTTTTTATTTAAAAAGTAGGAAAGGAATATAAGATCTACGGCCGCAGTGTCCTTTTAACCAGGGTGCAAAACGAGTTGTAAGTGGATGTAATAAGGCAGTAGTCTGGATGGAATCTGCTTTAGGGATTTGGATTGAAGACTGCCAGAAGAAGAACAACGGCAGTGCTACACAATCGCCTGAAGTGGCTCCTTTAGAAGAGCTGTAACGCTATCCTTTGTTGTGCAGTAAAATTAAACTCATTGTTATCGGACAAGTCATCGTGTCATTGTTGGTGAGTAACCATAATTAATTTTCTACTTACAGTACTTAGTACATGTACGTACGTTTAGTGTCACTGTACACACATTTACTGTATACTATTTTTCTTGCATTGTACGTATTTATTGCTGGTGGCCTGTCTATCGTAATGGCTGTAACATATGTGATATCGGAGACACTCAATATCTTTAAAATAATATTTAGGTTTTACTGTATATAAACAGTGTGTTTATATACATAATTTCAATGAATCTTACCTAATATCTAAGAGAATACAAAGGGATTATGCTGTATAACTCTGGGAATATTTATAAACAGTGTGGGAGAGTTTATAAGGGCTTAAAATATATAAAAATAACCATACAAACATATGGTTTCTACTTCGCGGATTTTCACCTATCGCGGGGGGGTCTGGAACGCAACCCCCGCGATCGAGGAGGGATTACTGTATACAGCAATTCCCTTTTAAAACACGTATAAAAAATCTGTCCTATGCTTTCCAATTTGTAATTATAATAATTAATATAATTATAATTTTTATAAAAAATCTATGTCTATCTATCTAAAACAAATCATTTTCTATCAGATACACCACATTTTTAATAATCAAGTACATTTATGTATTTTCATGTGAGCTAAGGATCCACATCGCAGAAGCATTTCGCTTAACTTTCTAAAGGTGAGAGCTGTACCCAGGCACAGAGTGAACAGGCACGCTTAAATAACAATAACAATAACACACTTAAGTCCAATGCCTTAACCACTCGGCCATTCTAGTGGTAGAAAAAAACATTTTAAGCACTCTTCGCCACTCTGTGAAAATTGTGATAATTTTTTCAGCTCCTTCCAAAACAGGTTCTTCTCTTCAGTGTGCCCTGCTCAAACATTATGTGAAATACTCTATGTAAGATTATTTTTTCTTTTGCTGATACGCGTACTTGGACGGCTGACACACGAAACAGGTTCACACATGCAGGACTTTAACATAAATTCATATCTTCCTGTTGTAAATGTAAAGCGATTTTAAAATGGGTCAAGGGGCACACACCTACTTAAAGAACGGACTCTCCTTATTATAAAGTCTGCTTTTAAAAAACACCGTTCTTTTTGGTATATATAAATAAGTGTTCAGGCTGGTCCATTACACAGCTTGCCGTTAATACTGAAAGATGACTCCGAATATCGTCGAAAGACAAAACGGTGCGTCTTCAATATCTTATTAGAACAATGTTTTCTAATTATTTATTTTTTATGGAAAGGACTAAATGAAATGTAATTATTGTTAATACAGTCTATTCTCCTGAGAGTCCCGCAGTCAAGATCACGGTACGGCATATTTATTGATTATTATACGGGTCAAACGAGTATGCTTTAAAAAACGTAATGCTGAATCCTTAAATTTAAGGTGTGAATCGCCTTAATATTATTTTGCCGTGGTGTATAAAAGGAGTCCCGTGTTTGCACTTGTCTGGGCTATAGCTCATGGGGAGGATGATAAAAATTAAAACTGCTCACTTTGATTTAAGGCAGAAGCGCAGTCAGCGTCTCAAATCCCGGCACAGCTATGCGCGCGCGCCGGCTGCTCGACTTTTGCTGGGAAGGAGACCCCAGTTTTGTACACACGTTCCACAAATGAGACACACGGGTTTACCGGCAATGTCAGTAAACATATACTCAGCCTCCCATCGGTTTTTAAAGGCTCTATGTTCAGAATCACCTTTTCTCTTTGGCATCGTGTGGACTAGCTTGGCAATAACTTGTAGCATCATAAGCTAGACTTGATTAACGTGGTAAGTGTTCGGCAAGGCAGCTGAAGCGCTGCATTATGGGATCTGTAGTTTATTGTGTTACCAGCGCTTCATCTCCCCGGGCCATTAATAACAATAATACAGTATATAAAATGATCTCGCGGGCCGGATTTAATTACACGCCGGGCCGGATGTGGCCCGTGGACCTTGAGTTTGACTCATATGGACTAAATAGAACTTGAAAAGAAATATTTTTTGGAATGTGATCGCGCAAGTCAGATCTAGTTGACGCGCACTACAGTACATCGAGCCCGCGTGCTATTGTGGTTTTGCTTGTGTGCTTCAGTAAGTTACCGCCCCCTCGCTCTTACTTTTTTACCGTTCATCTAATGAATACACGGAGTATGGCTTTACCAAAACAATCATTGATCGCGAATAAAGTATCCATTATTCATGAAGCTTCAATAGGTGATCTGTCTTTCTGCGTTAACCGCATGCGTTTTCATACGTCTCAAACTAAGGGGATGCGAGGTTAAAATAAATCGAGAAGCGCGCGTACATACTTAGTGAATCCCCTCTCGGGAATCGAACCTCGGACGTGGGCGCTACAGGCGAATGCTCAACTATCGCGCCACAGCGAGAACCAATCGGATCGCTCTCCGCTACCAAGATTCTACCAAGAATTGAATGCACGGGCCAATCGCGGCCCGTATCGGCTACCAAGAATTGACCAATGACGGCTCGCTCTGCTACCAAGAATTGACGAATCACGACTACCAAAACTCGGAGAGGGCGGGCCAACCTCTTGTTAGTTAATGTATTATGCAAAAGCTTGTTCGAGTCGGCACACAGACGCTTCGCGATTTGCATTGGTTTTGAACGTTTTAAAATGTTACTCACTAGTGTCGGTTTGTGCAGATATATTTACGTTCACCTACACATGTTCTGAATGATTTTTTTAAACATTCTTGGTTAAGTTTATTACATTTACTAAATATTTGTGCAACACGTGTAAAGACAGATATAATAATGTATAAATACAGTATAATAAACATTGAATTGTATAATCATAGTTTAATTTTACAGAGTGAGCTTTAAAAATACTAATATGAAGTGCTCATTAATTATAAAAATACAAATCATAGAGAAAATCAACTATGTGTACATATTTCCTACAAAAGACCCTTGGGAAGTCTTTCTGGTATATAAAGACCAATAAAATATATATATATATATATATATATATATATATATATATACATATATATATATATATATAGTTAATTATATATCATGCCATAGAATAGCATACATATTATAGATATATATATATACTAGCAAAATACCCGCGCTTCGCAGCGGAGAAGTAGTGTGTTAAAGAAGTTATGAAAAAGAAAAGCAAACATTTTAAAAATAACGTAAGATGATTGTTAATGTAATTGTTTTGTCATTGATATGAGTGTTGCCTTAATCGGCCCGTGGGAACAGAAGGGGTCCCACAAAATTCGGGGCGGCCAAACTTCCCTTTTTTAAAATTTTGCACCCGGTGGCCTAACGTGGGCGGATTTTATTTTTTGGCTTTAAAGGTTTTTGCGGTTTAATCACTTTTTCCCACACTGTCCTTATATTTTAACATTGGCTTGGGAAAAACCCTTACTGTAGCACCGTGGGGCTTATTGTTATGCTAATGTTTGCTGGGTTAACCCGTTTTTTTGGTAGTTTAAAATCAGACGGGTTAAATTTTACAAATCATAAGGAAAACCCTTGCGAATTCCCAAAGAACCCCGGAACCTGGAAAAAGGGTTTATTAAAAATAAAAAAAATTTTTTTAAAAATTTATAATAAGAATTATTCTAAACAGGGTTTCTGACAATTTAAAATTACATTAAAAGAAAATAGACTTATTTGTTAAAGTTGGTGTAAGTTCAGAAAGAAAACCCAAACTAAAAAAACAAGTAATTTACATGTATTTATAATGTTTGGGGGCATTTTTTTTAAGATGAAAAATACACATTAAAATAAATTTATTAAATTTTACCACAAATATTATTAAATTAATTTTATTTATTCAAATCCCATTCATTTATCTTTTATATCTCACACTTATAAATTATAAAATCTTCCACAATATCCTTGTAACTAAAATAATAAATTTCTTATTTTTAAATTGTATTTTATTTAAAAAAATTAAAATTTTAAAAATGATTGGTACAAATTAATCCTTATAGATGAAACCATCGGGAAATGTTAAAGAAGGTTAAAAAAATTTAAAAGGGGAGAATAAATTTTTTGTAATTGTTATTGAATGAAGGTGTTTATTTCTAAAAATATAAATTTTTATTAATCTATTCAAAAAATATATTTTAAATAGGACTTAAAATAAGGGAAAATTTAAAAGAGAAAAAAACTTTTAAAAAAAACTAAATAAAATTTCAATGAATTGTTTTTCTTTAAAAATTAATGTAATTGTCAAAGTAATTGTTTTGTGTATTTGGCTGCAGCGTCACAAAGTTGTTTTCGTCTAGCTGCATTAGAAAATATACCACGACATCTGACATGCCTCCTTTTTACTGTTTTCTCACAGCTTGGATTGCTGCTGTCATAATGGTTTTGAGTCTACATACATATATATATATATATATATATATACATATCTTCATATCTATATAAATATATACATATGTATATACATTAGATATCTACATATACACATATATATACATATCTATCTACATCATACATACACACACACAAATTATATATATGTGTGTGTATATATATATATAAAATGTAGATAGGTGTGTGTGTATATATATATATATATATATATACACACACATACATACAAACATACACACAGGTATATATATGTGTATATATATGTATGTGTCTATATGTGTGTGTATAGCTTTGGTCACTGAGTGCAAGGGAAAAATAAAATATAGTCTATTAGTTATTAAACAGTAAAACATTAACGTTTTAAGAAGTACAGGTACATTGAGCACTACTCGAGTGGTTTCGGGTAAACTACATTTTAAAAGACGGTATAACAGAACAGGTAAGTAGTACTAACAGCAGCTAAAATGTATATGGATCATCTCTCGGTAGTTGATCCCTTTTGAAAGGCGCTACACGACGGCTGTGGTATAGAAATTACATTTTCTATGTGAACGTTCAAATTTCTACCTCTGGTAATGTGCCTTAACGGTATTACCAGTAATTAAAGAAAAATTGTTTTGTGTCCTCTGCAGTGTTAAGAGAGAAAGGCTTTGGTTTGGGATAAAATGAAAAAAGGTGGAAAGAAAAGAAAGTTGCATTTTTCTTTTATATAGTATAGAGAGATGTGTTCGGTGACGTTATGATCGCCTTTTGGGGACAGTCGCGGTGGGTCTTGTGTAGACTGGTGAGACGTCTTCGGCTGTGATGGCACTGTCAGTCCTTCACTCGTGTGCGTGTCTTCATAATCCGAGTTGAGGACCTCATAATCGTATACGTGCAAAAGAAAGTGTGAATCGCCTTAATATTATTTTGCCGTGGTGTATAAAAGGAGTCCCGTGTTTGCACTTGTCTGGGCTATAGTTCAGGGGGAGGATGATAAAAATTAAAACTGCTCACTTTGATTTAAGGCAGAAGCGCAGTCAGCGTCTCAAATCCCGGCACAGCTATGCGCGCGCGCCGGCTGCTCGACTTTGCTGGGAAGGAGACCCCAGTTTTTGTACACACGTTCCACAAATGAGACACACGGGTTTACCGGCAATGTCAGTAAACATATACTCAGCCTCCCATCGTTTTTAAAGGCTCTATGTTCAGAATCACCTTTTCTCTTTGGCATCGTGTGGACTAGCTTGGCAATAACTTGTAGCATCATAAGCTAGACTTGATTAACGTGGTAAGTGTTCGGCAAGGCAGCTGAAGCGCTGGATTATGGGATCTGTAGTTTATTGTGTTACCAGCGCTTCATCTCCCCGGGCCATTAATAACAATAATACAGTATATAAAATGATCTCGCGGGCCGGATATAATTACACGCCGGGCCGGATGTGGCCCGTGGGCCTTGAGTTTGACTCATATGGACTAAATAGAACTTGAAAAGAAATATTTTTTGGAATGTGATCGCGCAAGTCAGATCTAGTTGACGCGCACTACAGTACATCGAGCCCGCGTGCTATTGTGGTTTTGCTTGTGTGCTTCAGTAAGTTACCGCCCCCTCGCTCTTACTTTTTTACCGTTCATCTAATGAATACACGGAGTATGGCTTTACCAAAACAATCATTGATCGCGAATAAAGTATCCATTATTCATGAAGCTTCAATAGGTGATCTGTCTTTCTGCGTTAACCGCATGCGTTTTCATACGTCTCAAACGAAGGGGATGCGAGGTTAAAATAAATCGAGAAGCGCGCGTACATACTTAGTGAATCCCCTTTCGGGAATCGAACCTCGGACGTGGGCGCTACAGGCGAATGCTCAACTATCGCGCCACAGCGAGAACCAATCGGATCGCTCTCCGCTACCAAGATTCTACCAAGAATTGAATGCACGGGCCAATCGCGGCCCGTATCGGCTACCAAGAATTGACCAATGACGGCTCGCTCTGCTACCAAGAATTGACGAATCACGACTACCAAAACTCGGAGAGGGCGGGCCAACCTTTTGTCAGTTAATGTATTATGCAAAAGCTTGTTCGAGTCGGCACACAGACGCTTCGCGATTTGCATTGGTTTTTGAACGTTCTAAAAATGTTACTCACTAGTGTCGGTTTGTGCAGATATATTTACGTTCACCTACACATGTTCTGAATGATTTTTTTAAACATTCTTGGTTAAGTTTATTACATTTACTAAATATTTGTGCAACACGTGTAAAGACAGATATAATAATGTATAAATACAGTATAATAAACATTGAATTGTATAATCATAGTTTAATTTTACAGAGTGAGCTTTAAAAATACTAATATGAAGTGCTCATTAATTATAAAAATACAAATCATAGAGAAAATCAACTATGTGTACATATTTCCTACAAAAGACCCTTGGGAAGTCTTTCTGGTATATAAAGACCAATATAAATATATATATATATATATATATATATATATATATATATATATATATATATATATATATAGTTAATTATATATCATGCCATAGAATAGCATACATATTATAGATATATATATATACTAGCAAAATACCAGCGCTGAGAAGCGGAGAAGTAGTGTTTTAAAAAGAAGTTATGAAAAGAAAAGCAAACATTTTCAAAAATAACGTAAGATGATTGTTAATGTAATTGTTTTGTCATTGATATGAGTGTTGCTGTATATATATATATATATATATATATATATATATACACACACAGACACATATATAAACATATATATATAAATATATATATATATACATCTATACACATATATATATATACACAGTTATATATATATACATATACACACATACATATATATACATATACACTGTATATACACATATATATACAAATCTACATATATATATCCACATATATATATATTAGGGGTGGGACTCGATTAAAAAATTAATCCAATTAATTAGAGGCTGTGTAAGAATTAATCTTGATTAATCGTATGTAATCGCACACGTAAATTTGCCCCAAATCGCAAATGTTTTTTTTTAATTTAAAAGTGTTTTAGTGGGCTTACAGAATCAAATAATAGACATGGACATGAATATTGTAAACTGAAGCTGTTTTAATTTCTGAAAAAAAGCCTTTAAACTGCATTTGAATTCAAAACAGAAACAAAAATATCATCCCTGGTTAAAATTGGGCAGACTTAAAAATAAAGTGGTAGTTTAAGTACTTTAAGTAGATTTTCAGAATAGTATTGTCTTTAAATAATAATAACCAAAATTTCAACATAAAGTGCAGTTTTTCTTCTTAAAAAAATAAGTCAGAAACATAAAAGGTAATTTGACCAGCTTACTCTTTAAACTCTGAGTAACATTAGCCAAAATTATTTTGTACATTAGGCTAAAACAGTGTGATCATTGAACATTTTGTAATTAGATGTATTTAGAATTACTAACGGTCACGGAAGTCCAATGATCCCCAGTAAGAGCCACAAAGTCCGCTTTCTGTAATGCATCTAATTTTGCTTGCTTTTCAGTGTGCACAAAACCATGCTTTTATCAAGGCTTCGCTCGGAAGTCGAAATGATCAGTCGTAGGAACGCGCTTTATTCCGACTCTAACATTTTTGTAGCTGTGATGTGTGCATCAGTGTAATGGATGTACCAGGAAATCATGCATTGACAAAAGTTCCGTTTGCTTGGAATTGAAAGTGTGATTAAATGCGTTATTTTTTAACGCGTTATGGAGTACATGCATCGAAGCTTCTCAGCTGTGCTTGTGCTAAGAAAGGGAAACATTTTAAAAATAACGTAACATGATTCTGCGTTACCTAATATTTTTCATACGTCCCAAACCAAGGAGATGCTAAGGTAAAATGAATCGGGTAGCGCGCATACATACTCAGTGCATCCCCTCTTGGGAATCGAACCTCGAATGTCGGCATTAGAGGCGAAGACTCTACAATTACGCCACAGCGTGTGGCTTGTCTATGCGAGAGTATGTACTGTAGATCGGGGTATATATATACCCGCGTATCGCAGTGGAGAAGTAGAAGTTATGAAAAAGAAAAGGGAACATTTTAAAAATAACGTAACATGATTGTCAATATACAGTAATTGTTTTGTGAGTGTTATTGAATGTTGCTGTCATCAAGGATTTGATTATCATTATTTCTTTCAATCAGGGTCGTATTTGTACGATGTGTGTTCAAGTTACATTCCGTGTTTGTCAATCGCTGTAAAGATAAGAGGTTTCATTCATCGATTAGTTTCTTACTGCATCAATAAACAGCTCGCCTTCCTCTTTATCTGAGATGTGACAAACTGCATGCACGGGTTTTTTTTACACTGTCTTCCTTTAGCGGACATTCACTTTTTCCACCGTGTGCTTTGTTTCCGCAGTAGCTGCACTTATGAATATGATTGTATGTATCAGACGCTTCATATTTTTTTGCTGCCTTCTCAATTGTGTAATTCGGTTTTTGTTCAGCACTCTTTGGAACTGTTGCTTTTTGTCTGTGCACTGCGTCAGTTCACTTGAGCCGCTTGGTGTTCTTGCATCGAAGGTTCCCAGCTGTGCTGGTGCCATCTCGTGTAATGTCAGCTAAGACCCGCACTTAAAAGTTTCTCTCGCAGTTTCAATGAGTTTGTGCCAAACACCACCCTGACCATCTCATCTTCCTCTGCATAAGCACAGTCCTTCACACGTGAATATTTACCGGCAGTGTTTGTATTGGATTGCCGCTGATGGACGGCCTTATATGGGCAGGCACTAAATTACAAACGCTAGTGGCAGCCTGTCTATGAACTTAATTTAATATAAACTTACGGTTCACGCCGTGCTTTGTTTCCGCAGTAGCTGTACTTATGAATATGCTTGTATGCATCATTTGCTTCATAATGTTTTTCTGCCTTCTCAATTGTGAAATGGCGTTTTGTGCTCATCGCTGTTTGGAGTTCTTCCTTGTTCTCTACGTACTTACGTAGGAGGCGTGATGATGTCACACGAAACTCCCCCCACGCCATCTCCAACTCAACTCCATTACATTATATGTAGAAAAATAGGTTCCAGTTATGACCCTTACGCGTAGAATTTCGAAATGAAACCTGCCCAACTTTTGTAAGTAAGCTGTAAGGAATAAGCCTGCCAAATTTCAGCCTTCTACCTACACGGGAAGTTGGAGAATTAGTGATGAGTCAGTGAGTGAGTCAGTGAGTGAGTGAGTGAGTGAGTGAGGGCTTTGCCTTTTATTAGTATAGATATATATATATACTCAGCAAAAAAAGAAACGTTCCTTTTTCCAGGACTGTGTATTTCAACAATAATGTTTTAAAATCCAAATAACTTTACAGATCTTCATTGTAAAGGGTTTAAACAATGTTTTCCATGCATGTTCAATTAACCATAATCAATTAATTAACATGCACCTGTGGAATGTCGTTAAGACCTTAACAGCTTACAGAAAGTAGGCATTTAAGGTCACAGTTCTAAAAACGCAGGACACTAAAGAGACTTGTCTACCGACTGTGAAAAACACCCAAAGAAAGATGCCCAGGGTCCCTGCTCATCTGCGTGAACGTGCATTAGGCATGCTGCAGGGAGGCATGAGGACTGCTGATGTGGCTAGGGCAATAAATTGCCATGTCCGCACTGTGAGATGCCTAAGACAGCGCTACAGGGAGACAGGAAGGACAGCTGATCATCCTCGCAGTGGAAGAGCCCGGATCTCAATCCCATTAAACACGTCTGGGACCTGTTGGATCGCAGGGTGAGGGCTACGGCCATTCCCCCCAGAAATGTCCAGGAACTTGCAGGTGCCTTGGTGGAAGATTGGGGTAACATCTCACAGCAAGAACTGACAAATCTGGTCCAGTCCATGAAGAGGAGATGCACTGCAGTACTTCAAGCAGCTGGTGGCCACACCAGATACTGACTGGTACTTTTGAATTTGAGCCTCCCTTCATTCAGGGACACATTGTGAAACATTTTTAGTTTATGTCTTATGTTGTTGACTCTTTTAGTGTTCATACAAATATTTACACATTAAGTTTACTGAAAGTAAAAACAGTTGAAAGTCAGAGGACGTTCATACAAATTTTTGCTGAGTGTATATATATATATATATATATATATATATATATATATATATATATATATATATATATATATATATATATATATATATATATATATATAGTTATATATAGATTTTTTTTTAGAAAGTTTTTTCTTGACTTTGCCAATTTAAAAACTTTAAACTGAATTGTTTGGGCGAGTTCATTTTTATCTGAAAATGATAAATCAACTATGTGTACATATTTCCTACAAAAGACTCTTGGAAAGTCTTTCTGGTATATAAAGACCAATGAATTACTGCAGTAAAAATTATATATACACTGTGTATATATGTACCTGTAAAAACAAGAGACCGGTATGCTTTTTTTTAATACTTTCTTTACTTTAATACTTTCTCTTCAACGAACGGTGCTTTGAATCCTACATTGCAGTTGTAGTTTATTTTTCTTTTTTGATTAAACGAAAACTGTTTAGTGTATGATTTGTCAAGGAACACACAGACAACAAGCAAAGTTAAAAATCACACTTAAACAAACTGCCTGCCCATTCTATTGAATCATAATTATAACAAATAATAATGCATTTCACTTCCTTATAAAGTGCCTTTACTATCGTCTGAGACGGCTGCACAGCATAATCAAGAAGGATAAAATAAAAATGAAAGCACAATAAGATTTAATAAATAATAGTGCACAGCTTTGTGTTTGTGTATATTTATAACATTTGGGAAGTAATATATTCTAGTTGATGCTGACAATTAATTTGAAGTAGGTAAAATTAAATATTTGGAAATATTGCAAAGTAAACAGTAAACAGCATAAACACCACTTATATACTGTATATAGCATTATATATATAGCATTGTCTGAGTATTAAAGTTGTAGGTCTACTTTATAAGCATAATTTATAACATCAATGTTAATATAGAGTATTATTATTATTCTATATTGGCCTTGATATGAACGATTTGTGAAATTAGTGTTAAGTATTAAAAAAAGCATACCGGTCTCTTGTTTTACAGGTACATATATACACAGTATATATATAATTTTTACTGCAGTAATTCATTGGTCTTTATATACCAGAAAGACTTTCCAAGAGTCTTTTGTAGGAAATATGTACACATAGTTGATTTATCATTTTCAGATAAAAATGAACTCGCCCAAACAATTCAGTTTAAAGTTTTAAATTGGCAAAGATAAAGTCAAGAAAAAACTTTTCACTTTCTATGATTTGTATTTTTATAATTATAGAGCACTTCATATTATTTTTAAAGCTCACTATGTAAAATTGAACTGATTATACAATTCAATGTTTATTATATTTATAGATTATTATACCTGTCTTTACACTTGTTGCATAAATATTTAATAAATGTAATAAACTTAACCAAGAATGTTTAAAAATCATTCAAAAATGTGCAGGTAAATGTAATTATATCTGCACAAACTGACATTCTTGAAGTAGGTAAAATAAATATTTGGAAATATTGCAATATTGCAGAGGGAAATGTTTATATACTTAGTGCAAAATAGCTATATGTGTTCTAGTAAACAAGCATAATTAACTATATATATATATATATATCTATAATATGTATGCTATTCTACAGCATGATATATAATTAACTATATATATCTATAATATATATGCTATTCTACTGCATGATATATAACTATATACATATAATATATATATAATATATATATATATACACTCAGCAAAAAAAGAAACGTCCTCTGACTTTCAACTGTTTTTACTTTCAGTAAACTTAATGTGTAAATATTTGTATGAACACTAAAAGAGTCAACACCATAAGACATAAACTAAAAATGTTTCACAATGTGTCCCTGAATGAAGGGAGGCTCAAAATCAAAAGTACCAGTCAGTATCTGGTGTGGCCACCAGCTGCTTGAAGTACTGCAGTGCATCTCCTCCTCATGGACTGGACCAGATTTGTCAGTTCTTGCTGTGAGATGTTACCCCACTCTTCCACCAAGGCACCTGCAAGTTCCTGGACATTTCTGGGGGGAATGACCCTAGCCCTCACCCTGCGATCCAACAGGTCCCAGACGTGCTCAATGGGATTGAGATCCGGGCTCTTCCACTGCGAGGATGATCAGCTGTCCTTCCTGTCTCCCTGTAGCGCTGTCTTAGGCGTCTCACAGTGCGGACATGGCAATTTATTGCCCTAGCCACATCAGCAGTCCTCATGCCTCCCTGCAGCATGCCTAATGCACGTTCACGCAGATGAGCAGGGACCCTGGGCATCTTTCTTTGGGTGTTTTTCACAGTCGGTAGACAAGTCTCTTTAGTGTCCTGCGTTTTTAGAACTGTGACCTTAAATGCCTACTTTCTGTAAGCTGTTAAGGTCTTAACGACCATTCCACAGGTGCATGTTAATTAATTGATTATGGTTAATTGAACATGCATGGAAAACATTGTTTAAACCCTTTACAATGAAGATCTGTAAAGTTATTTTTACATTATTGTTGAAATACACAGTCCTGGAAAAGAGACGTTTCTTTTTTTGCTGAGTATATATATATATATATATATATATATATGCTATATATATATATATATATATATATACTATATATATATATATATATATATATATATATATATAAAATTAACTATATATATCTATAATATGTATGCTATTCTATGGCATGTATATCTATAATATATACAATTATATAGCATGAGTAGAATCATCTGAGTATTAAAGGTGTAGGTCTGCTTTATAAGAATAATTTAGTGTTAAGTATTAAGAAAAAGCATACCAATCTTTTCATTTTACAGGTACATATATATATATATATATATTTTACTGGTCTTTATATACCAGAAAGACTTCCCAAGGGTCTTTTGTAGGAAATATGTACACATAGTTGATTTTCTCTATGATTTGTATTTTTATAATTAATGAGCACTTGATATTATTTTTAAAGTTCACTCTGTAAAATTTAACTATGATTATACAATTCAATGTTTATTATACTGTATTTATACATTATTATATATGTCTTTACACGTGTTGCACAAATATTTACTAAATGTAAGAAACTTAACCAAGAATGTTTGAAAAAATCATTCAGAACATGTGTAGGTGAACGTAAATATATCTGCACAAACTGACACTAGTGAGTAACATTTTTAGACAGTTCAAAAAGCAACGCAAATCGCGAAGCATCTGTGTGCCGACTCGAACAAGCTTTTGCAGAATACATTAACTGACAAGAGGTTGGCCCGCCCTCTCCGAGTTTTGGTAGTCGTGATTCGTCAATTCTTGGTAGCAGAGCGAGCCGTCATTGGCCAATTCTTGGTAGCCGAAACGGGGCGCGATTGGTCAATTCTTGGTAGCCGATACGGGCCGCGATTGGCCCGTGCTTTCAATTCTTGGTAGAATCTTGGTAGCGGAGAGCGATCCAATTGGTTCTCGCTACCAAGAATTACCTCGACTCACGGCTGCTGGGAGGTGGTTTATCTATTTGAGCGTAGCAGTGTAATTCGGTTTTTGTTCAGCACTCTTTGGAACTGTTGCTTTTTGTCTGCGCACTGCGTCAGTTCACGTGAGCCGCTGAATATGGTTTTATATGTCACTCGCTCGCTTCTAATTGTTTCGCTGCCTTCTTAATTATATAATGCATGTTTTCTAAAGCGCGATTTGTAGCCCTTCCTGGCTTTCTAGGTAATGCGTGATTACGTGAGAGGCGTGATGATGTCATACGAAACTCCGGCCCTCCAGCTGAACTCCATTACAGTAAATGGAGAAAAATAGCTTCTAGTTATGACCATTATGCGTAAAATTTCGAAATGAAACCTGCCCAACTTTTGTAAGTAAGCTGTAAGGAATGAGCCTGCCAAATTTCAGCCTTCTACCCACACGGGAAGTTGGAGAATTAGTGATGAGTCAGTAAGTGAGTCAGTGAGGGCTTTGCCTTTTATTAGTATAGATACATCCATTCATTATCCAACCCACCATATCCTAACTACAGGGTCATGGGGGTCTACTGGAGCCAGTCTCAGCCAACACAGGGCGCAAAGCAGGAAACAAAACCCGGGCAGGGCGCCAGCCCACCGCAGATTATATTAATTATTATAATTATAATTACAAATTATAAAGCATAGGATAGATTTTTATACGTGTTTTAAAAGGGAATTGCTGTATACTATTTACCTCTGTGTGATTTTTAAAAGGCTAATATCGAACTAGTTATCGCCTGCTTTACACGCAATACCTAAAATCCTTTACCTTCAAAATTTAAAAACCACAAAATGTGTATCTCAATGAAGGAGGTGCTGCGCGCGCTCGTATGCGCAAGCCCAGCGCACAGAGCATGTCAGCTTGCCTTTCTGTGAGATGAAACACCTGATTCACATCAAAGCAGCTGCTGGAAGCTTGCCTTTCTGTGAGATGGGGAAACCCTATCTCGTTCGAACTGCGGCTTACAGAGAGCAATTTAAAGCGGTTTAGATAAAAAAAAAATGTTTTCCTTTTAGTACAAATTATAAAGCAAAGGTTAGATAGATATTTTAATCTCGTGATCATATTAAAATAATATATAGATGCAGGGAGCATACTCCAGCACAGGAATTGCAGGAGCGGCTATAAGGGAAACCTGGCCAGCTGGGTATGGGCAGGAACATGTCTGGACATGTCAATCAGCCCTTGGGTTCATGGCAAGGTTGTTCTTTTGATATAAAGGGCCTCGGAAGAAGGGGCAGGGAGGGGGAGTGGCGCCAGCCAACAAACAGGTGTTGACAGACCGGGGACCAATGCAGAGGCAGCATCCATCAAACTGCTCTTGACACAAACCCTGAACCAATCAGGCGGGTGGGTTGGATTTAGGTCGAGGGTTAGGGATTGGGGACAGGTTTTAATTCACCAATCACCAGACAGGGGACGGGCACATCATTTAAATCCACCAATCATAGAAAAGTGGCCGTGGCCATTGTGTCATCAATCATTTTTGATTGACATTTTGACAGAAACACCCCGCCTTAAAACTACTACTGTGTGAACACCCACCTGCCTTCACCAGCCGCCATTCACTGGATGAATATGTGCGGGTGGCTCGTGGTGGATGACTTTCAGTTTTAGAGTTAAAAGTTATAAGGGTTAAAAACTAACAGTAAGAATATTGATTCAAGAATGAAAACAAAAATTATTTTTAGTAAATTATTTTATTTCAGCTAGTTTTTCCAGCTACTTTAATAGTTTTGTTTAGTTTTTCATTTCAGTTTTGTTAATTATTTTATTTCAGTTAACAAAAATGTTTTTTTAATAATAGTTTCAGTTTTGATTTTAGTTTTTGTTAACTGTAATAACCTTGGTGTGGACCACCAAGGCGGGCACCGACAAGCGCGGGCACAAGATCAAGCCACACACAAAGTTTTGTTATTTTTCCTCATGGGAACCACCCTCCCTGTTTCTCACAAGCGCAGCACAGTCCAACACAAACACAAGCAACACAAAACTTTTCTTCTTTCCTCTTCCACTCCTCCAGGCAAGTTTCGTCTCGCTCCTCCCGACTCTGGCTCCCGGAGTAGTTTCTGCTGGCCCCTTTTATAAGGCACCCGGAAGTGCTCCATGCTCGTTGATGCATTTCTGGCAGCACATCTGGGTGTGCCGGAAGAGTTGTCCAGAAGGGCTCTGCAGCAGCTACAGCACCCCCTGGGAGCACCCATGGATCCAACAGGGCTGTATCAAACCCCAACTCCCATGGAGCCCTGCAGAGTCCGAGGCGCCACTGCCACCCAGGGTGGCTGCATCCTAGTGCTCTGGGGAGGTAATGCTCTGAATACGCTCCCTTCCCCGGTCCTTCCAGTGTGAAGGTGTCCTTGCCAGGTAAGGGTCCCGGCCGCCCCCACACAAGATATATCAGTATAACTTATTGACTCACTTCCTAAGTCTGTTTAATTTATTCATAGAATGGCAGAGAGGCCACAGTATACGTCCGTATCAATATTAAAGTTTGGTATCTCTTAATAATTTTTAGTATTAAATAATCACCACCACTTGTTTCTGGCGGTTTTACATGACGTTTTCCAAAAAACTTGTCTTCTTTTGACTCTGCTTACAGATCTCAGCTAAATTAACTATGGGCATTACAATTTAATGGCTTTTCCGTAGCAGTCATGTCCTTGTTCAAAACATAAAGTAGTTTTTGAAATTGTAGGAATGCATGCACATTTCATAAAATCACATTCCATGCTCACAACTGGTTAGTTTTCTTGAGTACACACCCAGCTTTAGTCACCAAGTCCTGCGCAGTAATGCAGCTGGGCTTCTTAGGTGATGATTTGACCATGGGATTCATTTATCAAAAGGAATTTACCATTAACTACTTTCCAGCAAACCATGTAATGTCTAGAACACCTCTTATATAAAACATACATTGCTTGATCCCAATTTTCCATTACAGGTTTTCCTGATTCAATATTCCTTTGCCTTTGATCAACTTCTTCTACGTCTGGCTCCAGCTCCAATTTCCTCTACTTATTTTCAAAAAATTGATAGGCATGAAGCAGCTACAGCCGACACCGCCTCTGTACTTTAAAGCACAAAGAGATAGCAGCAAAGGAAGGGAGCAGGTATGATATTTGCTCCTTGGGTGCTCTTCATACACTGCAATAAGAAGGTATCCTCACTTGCTCACGTCATCATTGCCAATCTGGTATTAATTCAAGTTCAAGCACTTTAATTTTGTTGTGTTACACAATGACAATACTTTTTATGACAGCCTCAAGGTGCATTTAAACAAAAGTCAAATAATTCCAAATATGTCGTATACAGTGTTAAGTGATCAAGTAACCAGATCAAATTATTATTACTCAAAGTACAGCAGCATAAATTGTTATTGCACCTGTTAATAAATAGTACATTACATATTATATATTGTACTACATTAGTATATTGCACATTACCAATATAGCTTATTGCACATGTTCAATTAAAAATGATCTTAGACTGAGGAGATTCAGAGTTCAGAAAGTTTATGGCAGATGGGAAAAAGCTCTTTTTTAGTCTGTTTGTGCATACGCAGATTGACCTAAAGCGTCTGCCTGACGGGAGGAGCTCAAACAAAGAATTTCCAGGATGAGTTTTATCCTTGAGAATGTTTTTGGCCATTCTCACACAGCGAGTCTTATACAAGAGTTCGAGTGATGGCAGTTCAGTCCAAATAATGGCCTCTGCTGTTTTGATGACCCGCTGCAGGGCTTCTTTAGCAGCCTTGGTGCAGCTGTTGTACCAGGCCATCATGCAGTTAAGTTAAGATGCTCTCTATAGTGCATCTATAGAAATTAATCAGCAGCTTCTGGGGAAGGTCAGCTCTCTTTAGCCTCCTGAGAAAATAGAGGCGTTGTTGTGCTTTGCCTATTATAGTCAAGTTGTTGCAGCCCAGGACAGGTCCTCTGAGATGGTGACTCCTAGAAACAAAGCTGGAACTCTCTCCACAGCATCTGCATTGATTGTTATCAGACTGTGACTGGTCTTGTAAGTGGTCCCAAAGTCCAGAATAACTTCTTTGGTCTTTTTGGTATTTAACACCAGGTTTTTGGTGTTGCACCATGCTGTCAGATTCTGAACCTCTTCCCTATATGCAGCTTCATTGTTGTCTGTTACAAGCCCAATGACAGTCATATCATCCGCAAATTTAACAATAATGTTTGATTGGTGGATGTGTTGACAGTCATGGGTTGAAGAGTGCATAGAGAAGGGGACTTAGTACACATCCTTGCGGCACACCAGTGCTCAGGGTAAGGGTGTAGGATGTGTGTTTGCCCATCCTGACAGACTGAGGGTGGTTGGTGAAAAAATCCAGTAACCAGTTGCATATGGACGGAGCAAGTCCTAGTGCATAGAGTTTTTTGTTCAGCTGGTTAGGTATGATGGTTACTGTCCTTGTCAAACCGTGCAAAGAAACTGTATTGTATGTCATTTTTCTTTTTATAATCCGTGATTAATCGGATGCCTTGGCATATCCGCTGTCAGTTTGATTTACTGTCAAAGTCCTCCTCAATCTGTTGTTTGTACATTAGTTTAGCAGACTTGATGCCTTTCTTGAGGTTAGCTCTGGCAGCTCTATAGACTGAGGTGTCACCTAATTTAAAGGCTTTGTCCCTTTCCCTGAGCAGCTGTTTGACTTCACTATTCATCCATGGTTTCTCATTTGGGTAGACCTTAATCCTTTTGTTGACAGTGACATTGTCCACACAGTAATTAATATATGACAGCACAGATGAAGTATATGTCTCTAAGTCTGTCTGATGAAAAACTATATTCCAGTCAGTTTTTTCAAAGCAGTCCTGGAGTTGGCAAATGGCAGCTTCAGGACAAACTTTAACAGTCTTGCTAATTTGATTAGTACTGTTGATAAGGGCTTTGTGCGCTGGAACAAGAAACAAAGATAGATGATCAGACTTGGAATGACCTTATAGGCATCTTTTATGTTTATACAGACGTGGTCTAAGGTGTTCTCCCCTCTGGTTTTACAATGTACATGCTGATAAAATCTGGGGAATACATCCTTATGATTCGGATCCAGCCATGTCTCCGAAAAAATCAAAAGGCAACAGTCCCTTGTAGTTTTATGTGTGGAAATATCCAGTCGGAGCTCATCCATTTTATTTGCGAGTGATCTAGTATTTGCAAGAAGAACACTAGGAAAAGGGGTTTTATGTGGAGCAGCCTTTAGCCTAGTTAGTAATCCTGCTCGCTTGCCTCATTTTTGCTTCCTCTCCCTGCGCCATCTGCATCGCCGTCTTCCAAGTGTAGGAATCAACGTAAGTCCCAGTGATCTGAGAATCTCCTTTGGTATTGCTTCTGTGTTATAATAATTATCTTTGCTATTAGAGCCAATCTGTAGAAGCTTTTGACGACTGTAGTGGATGCTCACTTCCGTGTGTAAAACGATGAAAGTCAATATTAAGAAAAATAATAACATAAAAGAGCACCTATTCGGGGAGCACAAAGCCGCAGCGTCTGTGCGCACCACCATTGTCCCACTTAATGTGCATTAATGTGGATATAAACATGGTGGTGGCAAAATCCATTGCTAATCCAGGAACAGCATGAGCACACTCTTTTTTTATCTTTATTATTATATTTGCAGTATTGTACTTATATAATTGTAAACTGAGAACAACAACAGTATGAGCTGTATGGCATTGCCACATCTAAACTGACAACTTGCCTGAGCTTTTGCCTTCTTTTTTTATTTATAGGAGCCACTGCTGCCACTGAGGAGGAGAAACAGAAGCAGGAAGCACATAGTGCTGTGGTGAGTGCCAAATTTTGGTAGCTGTCTGCACTCCATTAACAAATCTCGATTTTGGCTTTCAGTGCTGTCACTTTTCTTTACAATGCTGGTATTTAAAAACTGAAGACCTTACTCTGGCAGTGTGTTCTTGTAGTGAGTGTTCAGTGTATATGGGTTTGATTTACATCTGATTATGTTTGGCTTGCTGGATTGTTTTATCTCGTGTTGTATTGTGAAGTTATCTTTTGGAAAGTGCCATATAAATCCTGTTGTAACCACTAGGGACACCACTGAGCCCCAAACCACAGACACTGTAATACAGCACATGTTGATGTGATAAAATGAAGAACATTTATTCACACACACAGTGCTTCTTCACAATCCTTTTCAACATTTATTCCTAATAAATTCAATTAACTAAACAATAATTACTCCTCTCCATCTTCCGCTGAATGTTGCCTGCTGCCTTTGGACTCTGACTCAATGATATGAGGCAGTGGGCTCTGTTTTATGCCGGACCCGGAAATGCTTCCAGTGCCACACCTTTTCTTCCAGGAAACACTTCCAGGCCATAATGGAAATAGGGAGGTCCTCCCCTGACAATACCCCCTACTGGCATATAGGGACCCCAACAATGCTGCATTTCTGGACTCCATATCCCAAGCACCCCAACTAGGTTGAAATGTGAAGACCACTGCCACCTGGTGTATGAGGGATGAAACTGCTCTCTATTCCCAGCTATCACTGGTCTGTCCTTTAATTTATACTGGCCGGGTACAAAGTTATTCTCTTATCCAGCTGGCCAGTTCACCTTTCTTGTTTGGCCTCCCATCCGGGTAATGAATGCTCTTCCTTCACGATCAGGATGCTTGTTCTCCTCTTACACATTGAAAAGACAAGAGAAGTAAACTTAATTAATTATTAATGTAGCTTGATTGGCTCTTATAAGCACAAACTTCAGCGGAATAAAATTTTCAAAGGCAGGTTAAAGTAGGTTGGCAGTTACTTTAATATGTGTGCAATTATTTAAAAATCTGAATTTGCACTCATAAGGTAGACAGTGTAATAGAACATGTGCCCTATTATTGTAGTGTACAGTAATAATAATAATAATCTTCCAATGCAGCATTTTAGTATGCGCATGCTGACCAGCAAACAAACTGACTATGTAAGTCATAACTGGCCGTTCAAATTAAAATCAAGTGGTATATGTTTTGTGCATTGCAAATGAAGGACTAAAACATTTAATCATTTACAATGTTAAGCTTTTTCTTTTAATGTTCTTATCGACCATTGTCACAGTTTGAGTAATGATCCGTAGTCAAAGGAGCACCTTTTGTTGGATTTAATTAGTGGTCTTCTGTAAAGATGCTTTTGAAGTGTTGTTATTTATATTGTCTTTTGGTTTTCAATTAAATTGTACAGTACATTGTTGTCAGAGGGAATATTAACATGACTGTTACTTGATGGGCTGTTCACTATTGAACTGCATCTTTTACAGTAGATAATAAAAAATGCGTGCTCCTTTTTTTCTGTAACTATTCCTTGTTAACACTGTAGTGTGGGAAGGATTTGACTCCCCAGGTTGCTGTGCAGCGCTGCATCAGTTTAAAATTTTTTTTGGATGTTCAGGTTAAAAATTCTTGTAGTGCTTATTTAATGATTTCTTTTAAAGTTGGGACATTTTGGGGTTTGAATGATGCTGCCAGGTGTATGTGCACTGGTACAGGGGTTAAACAGAGATGCTTTATTTGAATATTGCCAGCTCTAGTGATTGTTTGCACTAGCTATATTTATAGTGATACCGTTAGAAGAAAACAAATGCATGTGCTTTTGTTAATAAAAGAGTGTATTTATGGTCTAGGAACATTGTCTACCATTTATTTTATGGGCTTCCCACTCAGCCATTCATGAATCACCCACAGGCACCCAAGTAGTAAGTTGACATTGTTTGGGGGCTGTCCCCTGGTCTCAGGTGGAACATAGGATCAAGATGTCCAAGATTAACAAATTATTGGTATTCTACTGAGATCAGCTGGCACCTTTGGAACACAGAACACCTCTGGAACACTTGGATGTTCCACCAATCCTCTTGGCAGCAGTACTGCAGGCAGTGATCTTGCCTGACCAGACTCTTCGTAAACCCCTGTGGCTAAGACATTCTCTTTGCTGGCAGAAGGATTTTATTAGACCTGACGTGGTGTTAAAGATGCCTGGACCCCCTTGACTGGAGGCTACGTAGTGCTGGAAGAATTTTAAATTCCAGGATGCTCTGTGCTGCTGAATTACATGCTTTTTGATGATCATTTTAAAACTGCTTGTAGTGCTTGTTTTATGATTTCTGTTAATGAAGGTACTGGCTTTAAGTTGGGGTAGGGTTGGTTTTGCCTACCACTACTGACTGATTTTGTTTGGTATCTGTGTTCTGGTACTGAGACTTAAGAGGCAGTAAGTTTATTGTTTTCCCTTTTTATATTATCATTTTTTCTATAATTTTTCTGACCTTACTTGGAAATTCAGTTTAGTTTTAGTTTTCCTTAATCGTGTATTTTTAGTTTTAATTTAGTTTTTATTCTACAAATAGATTTCTATTTCTGCAGTGGGCTGGTGCCCTGCCCGGGGTTTGTTTCCTGCCTTGCACCCTGTGTTGTCTGGGATTGGCTCCAGCAGACCCCTGTGACCCTGTAGTTAGGATATAGCGTGTTGGATAATGGATGGATGGATGGAGATTTGTATTCTATTTTTATATACAGTATATTAGTTTCAGTTTTCATTTTAGTAGTTATGGTATGGTTAAAGAGCTACTATGGTGTTTAGTTTTTGTGTCACAATGAGACAGAACTGTACACTTAACGGGTTTGGGCATAATATGAGTTAAAGGTTAGTGGAAGCTTACTACACTACACAATACAATTTACTATTTGGTTTTGTTTCTGTCTGATAAAAACAAGCATAATCAAAACCAGGTGCTGAATATGAACAATTTTACACAATTTTATAATTTTTTTTATGTTTTCTATGTCATTTGTGCTGAACAAATCTGCGCTGGCTGTTTTTTCTTTTTTACTTTTATTGCCCAGAATAGACCAATTTGTAATGAAATTTAGGTGAATTTTAAAGTGTGACAGTTTTTTTACTCTAAACTTCTACAGCACACAACATATCCTGCTCCAACGACAATGTGCTTATAATAAATGCCTTCAATATTGCATTAAAAAATCTCAAATACTGAGCTTTGTTATTTTCTACCAGCCATGTTGATCTCTGATTCAATAGCAGGCACAAACAATTTATAGACAGAAGTTTGCCACCTGCAGGCCTGAAAAGGTATAAAAAATCCAAAAATAGATTCTACTTCAGGGGTGTCAAACTCCGGTCCTGGAGGGCCGCAGTGGCTGAAGGTTTTCATTCTAACCATCTTCTTAATTAGTGACCACTTTTTGCTGCTAAATACTTCTTTTAATTAACTTGATTAGGGTTATTTTTCCTTAATTAGCAGCTAAACAATAATGAGGCACAAAACAAGCCGCCACATCACACAATATCTGAAAATAAAGAAAGGTGAAGGTCTCAGTAAGGTCGATCTCTCAACTCACCAAAACACTTTGACGAATGTCTTATGAAAAACAGAAAATCAACAGTTTTGGAAATGTCAGCTGTGGCAGAACGAGAGCAACAACAAGCCGTGGAATTAAATAACAAGTTTAATAGCAAGCATCGGCTTCTCATTAAGAAACTGGTTGGAGTTTCAAGCCCCAGTTTAGCTGGTCATCTGTTGGCTCGTTTCATGTCTCATTTCTATTTGGCTGCCATTTTAATGAGGAAACAAATCAATTCAGAGGACTGCATCCTTCTAACAGGGCTATTAAAATGTGAATTAGCAGTGAAAACAGGTCACTGATTAGGACAAGGGTCTGAATGAAAACCTTGCCGTAGCAGGCCTGGAGTTTGACACCCGTGTTCCTCCAGGCCTGGAGTTTGACACCTTGTGTTCTACTGTATTTCTGACAAGTTGTGACCATGAAAAGTAAACCCATAATGAGCAGAGGAGCTTAGGAAGAACAAGGCTCTTATGCTTGAATCAGTGTGCAGACCCCACCTAGCTGTATTGAGGGAAACAAAGAACAAAAAGAATATGATATTTCAACTATCTATTTTGAGAGAGAGAAAAACATTGAATAAATGGTGACAGATATTTTAAAACACAATTCTGCTACTGGATTATTTTCACAATATCAGATACTGTATTTTTAGCTGTGAATATTAACTAAAAAAGAAATTAATAAATATACATAAATATAAAAACACATTAGTATGTTTAACTTTTCATCACTTGGCAGACTCTGTCCGCCTACCTACCTGTAGTTCAGTAGAGACATTGCCAACTCGGAATTTTACAAGGTTTGTATCGCTTCGTTGTTAAACAACGTTTTTAAAGCAAAAGTGATTGGTCAGCAACAATATGCTGATTTTGTATGATAACCTTGTCAGTCTCGATCAGTGCCGTTTTATTTTCAAAAATCGGGAGTGGTCTCCCATAGACATTCTCGTGTACTCAGATATGGGGATGGATATTTGAGGAGTAAACCACAAGACAATGATTATATTATGTACATTAAAGAACCATCAGCAACAAATCAAATCAAATTAATAATATATTGAACAATTATTATAAAAGTAAAGTTGAATGAATCAGACTTTGCAGCTGCATGAATAAAAAAATATCGAGTATGTGTTCAGGTAAATTACCACTGCCGGTTGATGGGTTTGGCCCAAAAGTTAATACAGATCTACAATTTTGGTGTAACGACCACATGGCAAATGTCATCCATCTATCAAGTTGCGTTTTTGAGTTATCGCATTTTATACCCACACACACACACACACTTATTTTTGGACTCGTGGAGTTCTAAAATGTCAAGAATAATCAAAATCTCGAGGTCGAATTTTTTTCATGATTACTGTACTTTCTCTATACGTTGTATACTTAGTGTACAAAGTGGCAGGTGAATTACTGTCAACAAAAAGCAGCCACCTGAGAAGTAAACTGAAATGTTAATCACATATTATTTAGAATGTGGCCAGTTGTTGTGATTGTCTGCATTAGTTGCTTTGCTACCGTTAAAAGAAAATAATCATGCTTTTGTTAATAACGTAGTGTGTTTATTTGCCACTATATTTTGAGAGTGGTTTTGGGAATAACCCTTAAAAATCTAATCTTTTATTCTCACAATAGTCATAAAACATGTATGACTTATTGGTTGTCTAGAGCAATTAAACTTTAGCAGATCCAAAAAAAAAAAACTTGGTTAAACTAGCTTTGCTTGTGTAGTTGATATTTCAAAATTTTGTTTGATTGTATAGATTTCTTCAGGTTTCTTTAGGTTTTCCTATAAATATATTCTATTAAAAAAACTTGTGCACAGTATACACTACTTTCCCTTTAATGTAAACTTGTGTAAATCTGAAGGATTCTTACCCTTTAAAGTAAACTTATGTAACTGCCATGATCGTCTGAAAGCAGCAATTTAATTATCCCAAAGCTTTCTTTACCAGTCAAGCTTACTCATACAGTCTTTATGTTTTATCGTTTTTGATAGTGAGCCTCAAAAGCTGCACAATATCCAAGTAAAATATGGTATTACAATACCTTGTTCTAGTATAGAGCTGCAGGGAGAAGGAGCATGCTTGCACTGCATTGATAAAAGGGGTGAAATGAGCACTGAATGAAGCAGTCTGTCATAGGACATATGTCCTCATTTTAAGTATTCTATATAGCAGCTAATAAATGTCCGGAAAGAAATGCTTGAGGATCCAGGAACAGTCTGATGATCTTCTGATGGCAGGACATACAGAAAGCAAAATGATGATCCACATGTACAGTACACTAATGCAACAACATTAGCACATCAAAAAGCCATTAAGAAAATCCAGATCTAGCAGAGCTTATATGCATGAAAGGAAAAGTGTGCTTTGAGACATCATTTCAACTTTGTATTTTAATTCCACTTTTGTAAAGTGGAGAGTTCCACAGAAACTGAGAAGTAAAGGTAGTGTTTTTCTGGCAGACGAAAAAGTGAGAAAGCCAGCATTGGAAGATTTCATTTGCCTAGCAGGTTTATTCTGGGTAAGCATACAGGTGTTATACTTTTGGGATGGACACAAAATTCTTATTTTAAATGGCAAAAGGAAAGCTGTGCAGTACCTGATATATCGGGTGGTATAAGAATTATTATGTGGCCTTTTTATACAATTGTATTGAAGTAGTTATGGGATCCAAAATTCATCCTAGATGAGTCAACCTTTTTGAAGTGTGAGGACATTAAGTTATGTGGTATAGGCTTTTTATATATTGCTATACATCGTTTATTTTAAAAATAATGCAATTCATTTGTGGGTTAGTATGACACCTTTACTCACTTTATTATTAATAATAAATGTAATTAATATTTTGGATTGTGTGATATATTTTAATACAAATATAATTTTATAGTTGGTTCTGTTTGCATAATTGATCATCAAAGTTTTTAAATTATTTGCTAATTTCTTATTTAGCATAGGAATTTTTTCTTCTGGATTAGATCATTTGAATTCACTATAGTGTTATTAAAATCACCCTATCTCATGCTGAATTTTATTGTACAAGTAGTCCCCAGGTTACAGACATCCGACCTACGACTTATGAACGGGGCCGCTGCTGTGACGCATGCGCCTCAGTAACTGCCGCTTAGTTATCTTTGGCCTGGGGACGCTGCAAGCGATGGCTGGACGGAGGCTGCTCATGCAGTGTAGTGTTCATCGGGGGGCTCCCAGCGGTGACCCGTTGTCTATAGTCACTGGGGCCACAGCTATCGCTTGTGTACAGGACAGAGGCTTGATGCCCCCTATGCCGCCGCAGCCACTGCTCCTGACTGGATGCATTCTGGATGGAGTGGAGCGGGGCGTTTCACTGCCCGCCCACTACACACGGCTGCCCCAATTGTTCTTGTGGGCGACTCGTAATGCTGCAAGTGATGACCTGGTTGTGGCTGAATGGAGGCCATTGATGGTGAATGGTGCAGAGGTGGGTAGCATTGTAGTGTGCTTCGGGAGGCTGCTTGTTGAATGGGGGTGGTGGTGGGCGATTCACTACCCGCCTTTGGCCGTACTGTGTTCATTCTTGGTGGGCGGACACTGCAATGCAGTATACTGTAGTGGAGGTGAGTTCCTGCTTGCTTGTACTGTTATTCACATATCAGGAAGATGTCTCTTCTCAGTACATTAGGCGTGTTGATGACAGGTGCCTTCCTGCTCTGATAGCATGTACAGTGCTGTGCAGAAGAGCTCGTCTTAACCTTTTGTCTTCTTCCTTCAAGAATGTCTCTGAAACATAAATACTTTCCTCATTCTCCTAGAGGATATGTCTCGTTTTATTTTAAATTTAATTTGCAATTACTAGAAAAAACGTTTTGTTTTACTTATAAAGAAGGCAGTGTGCTCATTATTTTAAAGCTTTTTTTTTATCATTACACATAATCGCTTGAATTCAGAGATCTCTCAGTTTGAACAATACATATATAATATATATATATATATATATATACATGCATACAACATACACACACACACACACACACACACACACACATATATATATATAGTGACAGATAGGGGGCGTTGTCGTCCCCTTGAACCCTCAGATCAGATGCCAGACACCAGATAAAAGTCCAATATGAATTTATTTTACTAATAAATGTGCACAAAGCACCCCCACTCCACAATACTCAATAATAAATAATAATCACAATTCAATAATCCTCCACACCTCCCAACAGCTTAGTCACCCTTCCTCCCAACTCAGCTCCTCGCTCTGGGGTTTCCCACAATCCTTTATAGTCCTTGACCCGGAAGAGCTTCTGAACCTTCCAGTCCATGTGATTCTTAGCACTTCCGGGTCAGATCAAAACCCCTCTTCTCCTTAGCCCGGAAGTATATCATCTCTTCCAGTTCCATTATTGTGAATTGCTTCCAAGCTATATGGATAGTACAAGTCCCTGGGCCTCCCTGCAGCATCCTCTGGTGATCCCCACGGTATCCAGCAGGGCTGTGAAGAAAGACTCCAAGGTCCATAATGCCCTGCTGGAATTCCGGGCACCTCCATGTTGCCGGGAGGGCTCCATCTATTGGCGTGGGGAAACTGGCCGGGATGAATGGCTGGCCATATACCACAATATATACATACATACAATATACGTACATAAACACTTACACATACACATTCTCAGTTTCATGCATAGTTTTATCAATCGTGTCATTCATGTGTATTTCACACATTCTCTTCAACCGTATTCCCAAACTCTGTCAAACGTTGTTTAATACACTGCAGTCACAAAAACGTCTTCAACATAATGGAAAACATACTCAAAGGCAGTTAAACTGTTGCAATTTAAAGCACACACTTCTCACTCCACACAGAAAGCATATAAGCCCAAGCATTCATTTCCTATTGTTGAGTAGCAGTGCTAATCACTGCGTCACCATGCTGTCTTAACAGTGGTTTTGCACTCATCCAAGCTCAATATACATTCAATATTTCTCAAAAGCATCACAGCACACACCAATAATATTTTAATTCTTGAAAGAAATTGTCCCCGTTGTATTTTATTACTATTAAAAGAACACTTTTCCTTAGAACGTGATCAGGGTTCAAAGGATGTTTCGTACATGTACAATTAGTTTTATGAGCAAAATTGGAGACCTTTCCATTTACCAAGTATTACACACTGTCAAAACTCATTGTAACCCAAACTAGTCCAGAGCTCTAGAGTCCGATTTCAGAGATTTCTAAATTTTGTGTGCACATTTCAGCCAATTACTTGAAAATTCAGTTTAATACAAATCTAGGGGCTGACGTCAGTGTTTTTTTTTCTTTTTGCAATTCTTCTTTAAATAAGAGCAAAGCAACAGATCATCTACATACTAAATAAAAACACTACAATATCACCATCGAAAGGGACTCGAGATGCTTAAAGAAAGAAAGGTGCAGTATTTAAAATTAGAAGTCAAAATACAATGGAAAAGAAGAGAAAACGTGAGGTCAGTAACAGAGAAGTGGTTTACTGCAGATGGAATGGATGACAAGAGGGTTACGGGATGCAGTGCAATAAGCGACCTGGGAGAGAAGTGTAACCTTTACCTCCCGCAAGTTCTGCACATAACGCTGAGAATGAACAAACTTGATAACATATAATATTGGGATATTTACCAGAGAGCATAACAGGTGGACTTGGGAATTCAGCCACAGATCAAAAATCAACATTCTTCGAAATACCCCGACTTGAAACGTACATTGGAGCACACTTAGCCTTAACGGAGAGTCTTGTTTTATTCTTTACCTTGCTCTTTACTTAATCTAACATTCACAACCCATTGTCCACATACCTGAATCCTTCCACTATATCTAAGTAACTCTTTACCCCAGGAGACGTGCAAAACTAGACCCGAGCGGGCTTGTCATATT